>NW_011888798.1:349895-370088 GCF_000151845.1 Pteropus vampyrus | reverse complement strand
TTTTTTTTTTTTTTTTCTGGAAAGCAGGGACAAGAGGGTTGGAAGAACTGTTTTATTTATTTTAAGCACAAAAGTGTTTTTTTTTTTTTTAATTAAGAAAACTGTAACTAAGTACAATCGATTTGGAGAGAGAGAGCATGTATTATTACCACTAGAGGAACAACAACAACAAAAAAGGACAAGGACTGGTATCAGTTGTTACTACATTCTGTGCACATGACACAGATATCCAGAGCACATCCATGGTTATGGCTATCTCCATCATTTTCTTGTAAAGGCAAAATCTCAGAAAACATCTATATTAGATGTGGAAATATTCTGTGTTTTGAATTTGGCAAACAAAACTATGATTTCAATACAGTTGGTCTGGAGTTTTAGCCACCCATACTCTGAAATGCATATAATATTATATAATTTGTTGTTTATTCTAGCAATCAAAAGGACAAAGTAGAACTACCCATTCTATCTGTTCTAATATTGTATGTAATATTACCTGTTTAAGGTCATACAAATTAAACAGAAAGGTTAAAAATCATTTTTGGTTTATGAATTTGGACAGAACAATGTGGTTGTTTTTAAGAGTGTAATCATTACAAATTAGGTGTGGTTATAGAAAACAAAAGATGTTTTTCTATTTTGATTTGTAAAGTATATTGGCATTTATTATCATGTCAAGTACCTGTTGTAATATTATCGATTACTTCTGTTAAACTTTATGAAAATGTCATTGCATATAATTTTTATTTAAAGTTTAGGATAAAAAATTGACAATACAAATTTAGAATAAATTGGCTTTAAATTACGGGACAAATGAAATACTAATGATATTATCCTACTAGTTCATTTATTGTTTAGTTGCTATTCTAGGAGAAATTTTACCAAATATAAAACACATATTGTGAGTCAATTTTAAACTCATAGACCTATTCTCATAGGTCTGTCAGACAATTTAGGTATCATATGATACAAATATTCAATTGAAGACATGAGATGAGTTTTAGCAACAACAAAGTTTTAGTGACAAACAAGTGTCAGAATTGGGTTGCCATTTATTGCATTTTTATTTCACTTATCTAAGAAATGCATATTGAACACTGTTCTAGATGCATGGAACAGAGGAATGAATGAGGCAAATACAGCTCCTGACCTCAAAAAGCATACTTCAGTGGGGAAGTCAGTCACTAAACCAATATTTACATAATTAATTTAATTTACTATTTAATTGTGATTAATGATCCAATGCAACAGGGTGATCTGGAATTATGGATGTAATTGGAAGATGTGCCTTATCTTAAGTGTTGGGGGAGGGTTGTGTGTGTGTGTGTGTGTGTGTGTGTAAAGAAAATTTTATTTAAGATTATAGATCCTTTCTACAAGTCTTCTATCTTTCAAATTTTGTTGAATAGAAAATTGGATATTTTAAACTCTAGTTCAGTAGCTGAAAGTAAGTGATAAATCAAACAAAATACGATTATAAATTATTCAAGAGTAGTATACGAGATGGAGAGTGGGATGAAGGACTTAGAAGGAGAAATGTATAATTTAGACAATCTCAAAGCTTCTATTTAACATAGTCAGTACCTGGATATCTACTTCCATAAAGGCATTACTTAAATAGAATTCATGAAGTAAGAGAACTTCCAGCTACCTCTTATAAGCAAGAAGTAGGACATAGTTTATGCTCTTATGATACCTGAATCTCTTCTGTTCCATTGTCATATAATCATTCAGAGAAAGTAATAGCAGTGAAAACTGCCATACATTTTATATTGAGTACTATGAATGAGAGAATTATGTTTATGTATAGCTGAGTGGAAAATATAACCCATATCAAAGTAAGACCCAAATAATATTTTAATTTTTGATTAAATCAAAGCAAAGCTCTTAGTTAAAATTTTTGGTATTGCAGGTGTTATGAGATTAGATCTAGTGTTCAGTACTCATCACGTCAGGATTTTTTTTTTCTTGCTCAAGACTATTTTCTTATTCTTAGTTAAGAGATTTCCTTTAAACATACCAGCCTGAAATCAAGCTAAGGATATGTGTGGCAGAGCAAACGGTGAAGTGGGGATGTAAAGGTTTATGTAAGTACATGTAAAATGTATCGATCCATTATACTGTGCTAAGCAATCTCCATCCAAACACATTCCATTATCCTTGCCTCACAATTGAGAAAACTGAAATCCAAGACTACACAGCTAGTAAATGACAGAGCTGGAATTCCAAAGCACAGTAATCTGTTTTTTAATCTTTACACATTCAACTTTTTTGAACCTAATTTATCTAAACAGCTATTTAATCTTGTAGTTATATCTCCGTATAATTTGACAACAGGACTTGCCACTTTCAAATTATTTGTGGCTTGTCTTTTCTGCATGTTTGAATTTGTTTCAGCTTATTTTAAAATATCCATAGTTTTGAATACTGTCCCTTAAAAACATGAGCATAGTCATAAATTTTAAGTAATTGTATTGGAAATATTTCCAACCTATGAAACTCCTAACTTTTCAGTTGTTGGCTCTTGAAAATTCAAATAACTTTCTTACATATAACATCATTTTTCAAAAAAAAATGAGTTGGAGAAGAAAGTTCTCAATTTATGTACATTACAATTTATAGATAACTCGACAACTATTTTGATCTACAGAGTTTCTTATGTCTTTTAGGACCTTACAGAATATTCTGATATTCCATTTAAAAAAGGAATCCAAGTGTCGATTACATGTTTGTCTTTGATGTATAAAAATTTAGCAAGTATACAATAAATGAGTATAGTTTTCTATAGTTATAACGTAATTCAATAAAAGGTATGAAAGATTATTTGTTTTCTTATAAAAAAGAAGAAATCTTAGGACTTTACATAGAAAAATTTACAGTTTTCCTTTTTATATCACTTTCTTCTATAACCTATGAAACTAAGATACACAAAAATCATTTTTATCACAGTGAATAATGAATTAAGATATTTGAGAAATATTATGAACTGTATGAGAAAATGTTATGTTCCCAGATGGTATTGTTATTATAACTCACATTAAGTAGGGATTAAAATTTTTAAATATATATTTTATTTTACATGGATTATTTCTATCTATAAAAATTAAATATGGAAAGTCTCCTCCATATTATTCCAAAAAGTCTCCTTCCAATGGATCCAAGGTTTTGATATTCTTGTATTGCAGGGAGGATTAACTGTATGTCTATATATCTGATGCTTTATTAAATAGATATAGCCATTAGTGCTGATTTAACTTCATAACAAAGGGAATATAGAAAAGATCTCTGCAGCTTGGTTCAATAAGGATAGTCTTTCATTTGCACTCATCCTCTTGCATCACATGAAATACCTGGTATAGGATGGCTGGGCTATCTGGCTGCCTAAGGAGTATCGCAGAGTTTAGATATAAAAAATAAACACTTCAGGGGGTCTACTCTGTCTTAGCTTTTTCTTTTTCTTTTGTTCTTTAACCGTGTTTTGAGTCAGGTTTTGTCTTGATGAAGATTGTACTAGTGAGAAAGTAAATTTTGGCAGAAAAAATAATATATATGTTATACACACACATACATTAACAATATAAAGAATAGCCGACATAATGTGCTAATGGGTTTACAGAGTTTTCTTTTAGGAAAGGAGAAAAATTGATTTAAAACAAATTATAAATATAAAACACTTTTAAATTCAGCATTTGGGACTTTTATTTATGATTACTCTTCTCTTGGCAAAGTGGTATTAATGATGGTTTCACTAACAACGTATTTTGTTTTAAAATTAAATTAGTGTGAAAAGAAGCCTATAGTTCTGTTAGCTTATGGCATTAATATCCCAAACAATAAAGCCTATATAAATATAAGAAAAATCATCCAAATTATTAAGATTTTACTATTTTAGTATTTGTTTTGTAAAAACAAACAAACAAACAAAAATCAGGTCTCCCACATTACTAAATTGCTATTATTTAAAGCTGCTAGTTGATTGTGACCAAAACTTAAAAATTTCCCATATGACTAGAAGCTGAAAAGAAAGTTAGAATATGACAGCTACTTCAAAGTGGGTACCTCACTATATTTGCAATTTTTGAATTAGAATTAGAAACCTATGAGCCACAGTTAAAGGAATAGCAGATAAATTTATGGCAACTAACATCTAAATTGTGATTTTCCTTTATTAATTTGATTGTTTATATCTGATGCATATGCAAGAGTTCCTGAAATCTTTCAGACCCCTGTGGTTTAATATAAATCTCAAATATTAAAAGCATCTTGTAGAAAATTAGAAAGCAGATGAAACACTAACACTTCGGGACTTAAGATAATTTTAAACGTGCACATTTTAAAGCAACTTCAGCACTATTACCCTCTGCTTGTTTTTAAAGAAAAAAAAAACTCACCTCTTTTATTTGTTTTACTCTATGACTTGCTTTTATAACTGGTTTGCAAAGTAATCACTGGCTTGAAAAAGATCGGCCAGCAGAAAGGCTTGAAAATTAATAGGATATTAAAAATATCAAAGGTCACATTTATCGAATATATTCAACACATCAAATGAAAATTGCGATAAATATTATTGATATAATGTAGTAAGTAGATGGTTGTTAGGTTATATTTCACCACACCTTTTCCCATTCCCAAATCATGTGTTACTTCTGCTTTTATAAATTCTAGGCTTTCAATTTAATGACTGCAGGTGGCATGATTGTTCCGAAGGTATTATAAGAAACAGCCTCGTTCGAATGTCTGAAACGTAAGATATTTTATGCAAACGACAAAAAGGATATCGCCTGTTTTATTTTCATTGGGCTTATATCTCTTAAAATGTACAGGAAAGGATCTGCTGAGCTTTCCAAATTACCACTAACATCAATGAAAAGACGTACATGTGCTATAGAAGTGACAGAGAATTCAGAATCAGGGAGACCTGGACTGACATCCTGGTTCTGCCATTTACCTGTTGTAAGAGATCTGGTAATCTATAAACCTTGATATTCTAAAAAATGAAGCTTATAATATATGTCTTTCTGAGTGGTTATAAAGATTAGAGAAATTGTTATTTTCAATGTCTAGCAAAAATACATTTATAGGGGATGCTATATTTGTTATTACTATAAATATTATCCAATTATTTAACTAAAAAAATTAAATACTGTAAGATCCTCAAAAAATAACAGAAATATAATCATTTTAATTATATAAGGGGGAATTTTGCAAAGAAAATATAACTTTTACAGAACAAAATTTGGTTCAAAAGCATTTTATAAAATACACAAAGTATTTTTTATTTGAATATGTTTAATCTATTTCTAGGTTAGAAATAAAGTAAAACTATCATTAGCATTAAATAATCTTTATTAAACTTTATTAGTTACATGCGCAATTCAATTAATTAAAAAACATTGTTGTATGGCTTAGCCTTTAACAATCTTTGAATTTTTCATTCTATTGGAATTAGTTTTCATTTGGATACACACTTTAAAATTCAGGTATGTGATATATAAAATTATTTTAATTTTAATAGGAATAATTCTCAATACCTATATTTTCTATTTATCTTTACAATTGGGGAATGAAAAAATCAATATATTTTAATGTATTAAATTATCTTGTTCAAAAATACAATTGTCTATTTCCTTGAAAAAGCATTTAGCTCTGTTTTTAAAGAATATAAACTCTGGATCTTAATTGTGTTTTAATTGAAATATTTTATTTAAAGACGTCTGGCTTAGGTGCACTCAAAAGAAAACTATAGAGGATGATATTTGAAATATGAGTAAAAATTAATGATAACAATTTTATAGATTGACACAATAGTTTGATTTTTTTTTTTTTTAAAGATGTATTGCAAGGAGTTCCCCTTGCAACAACAATATTCTAGGTCCAGAATTAGTAAAAATTCTTTACTACACTGTAGCATAAAATAAGGAAAAAAATAAAACATAGAAAAAATAATTTACTTAAAATTCTGTAAAAAAAATAAATTAAAATATTCACGTGTAAAAGTTTATGAGGACAAAATTGAGAGAGCAATTTTATTTTTAAAAATTTGGACAAAGTAGGTTTTTCATGATAATGGGGGTGAGTCAGTCATGCAACAATTCATGAAATATGTGAAAAAAATTTCATTGAGGTGAGTACATTATCCACTGTATTTTATCTCAAGGCATTGCTCAATTCTAAGGTAGCTCAGGACTCAGAGCATAAGCAGAAAAAAAGATACTGGAGAATCTCAAGGAGTTCACAAGTCTAGAGGGAAAAACTTTCCATGAAAATAAAGTCAAAATTTGAAGAATTGAGATCCAAAAGGAAACATAGAGTAGTGAATTTAATATTCTGTATTGTTTTTATCCTCAAGAAATTGACTAATTTGTAAGCTGCATAAATATCTGCTTAGAGTCTAAAAATCTAAGCAGATATGGACAACCGAAGGATAAAAACTTAAGGATTGTTTTTGATAGTTTCACAGCACAGGTGAAACAATAGTTGGAGTTTGAGCCCAGGAACTTCCAAAGAGAAAGAGCCTGGGTAGATATGCAAATTCTCCATTGTGACCTCAGAAGGTCTGAAACTCAGATTAGAAATATCTCAGTCCTAAGTAGATAAATGACATCTACCTAACTTTTAACTACTTTTCTAGAAAGGTCAATAATTTATGGAGGAAAATAATAATAATATCTAGGGTTTCTAGTTTTTTTAAACATAAATGTCTCACATTTATTTAAAAATTAACAAATAACATGTATACATGAACAAAGGTAAAAAAGAGAAAATATCAATGATATTATGATATGGACTTAAAAGTAAATTATATTAATATGATCAAGAAATGAAAAATATTACAAGAAACTTGAAATCTATAATAAAATAATTAATAAAAATTCTAGAACAAAAAATTAAGAAGTCATCGGATAAACTTACCAGTAGTTTATACAAAACATAAGAAAGGATTGATTACTAGAAATTTAGACAAATAGATTATGTCCAGGAGAATACGTAGAAAGAAAAAGGTCTAGAAAATATAGCTAAGACTAAGAAACATATAGGACTTTGGAAAATATCTAATATATGTATAATTGTAATTCCAATAAAAAGAAAGAGAGTGAAAGGACAAAAGAAAATTTTGAAAAGGTAATGGTACTGCTTGTTTCAGCTTTTGCATGTAAATGTCTTGGAAATTGCTATTCCCATGTATAACAGGAGAAAAGACAAAAAGAAATTAAATTGGGTTTTTAGTTTTCTGAGAGAATTGAGGCCACAGAGACATACCATCACTCCAAAATCTGAAGAGACAGATGAATACAAAGGATCAGAGCCAAGATTAGATCAGGTTACCTGGACAGAAGCCACTGGTTTATGGTAGAAATATTTAAATGATAACTTCAACAAATTGCTGAAGTGAAGTAGAGACTACTGTTACAGTGAGAAACACTTGGGGCTGCAGTTTTATGGGGGCTGCCATAGTTTTGTGGGTTTTACTTCCTGAAAATCCACCAGGTTCTCACTAGTGAAAGTCCAATTAAAACATTCTTATTTCTGGCAAGGACAGGGGAAAAACAATCTTTTTTAAAATACAACCAGACCATTCTCCATAGCAAAGGACCACTAAGCAAGGAAAAATATATTTTTTAACAACTTATCCAATATCAGAGATGGGAAATTACCTGATTCTAGTCCCCTCTTCTTTTATCACCTGTGGAGGAATCAAAGCTGTAAAACATCTGTGAATGTGACAATGCAAGGACACAGGTCCACTAAAGAACTATATAATCATAGGATTATACAACACTGCACTCACATCTAACCATATCAACAATATTTCAATATAAAAACAGTGGATTATCACTAACTCATTCTATTTAATAAAACTTATGAGAAACTTTAAGACAATGGGGAAGAAAAAGAAAAGGAAAAAAAAAAAAAAACAGGAGAGGAAATAGAAACCTCAAATAAGTACAGATAGCAAACATTAAACACAGCCTAATTCCGAGCCATATTAACCTCAGTGCTTATTATGTGGTACAACGTGCTCAGTTCTCAATAATAAATTACAAGAAATGTCAAAGACAAGAAAAAACACAGTCTTAAGAGATAATGCAAAGTGTCAGAGATGTCTTAAATATGGCACTGTAGTGGAATTATCAGATAGGACATTTCAAATAAATGTGATTACTATATTATGGGTTCTAATGAAAAAGTAGACAACATGCAAAAACAGAATAGGATAATATAAGCAGAAAGATGGATATCCCAAGAAAGAACAAAAAGGAAATGCTAGAGACCCAAAATATTATAACAGAAATGAAGAATGCCTTTGATGGACTCATACGTAAACTGGACAAAGCCAAGGAAAGAATCAATGAGCTTCAAGCTACATCAATAGAAAATTTCTAAAATACAATGGGCATTGAAAAAATAAAAACAGAATAGTTCTCAGAAACTGCGGGACAATTTGAAAAGGTATAACATTCATTCAATTGGAATAACAGAAGATAACAAAGCAGAAGAAATATTTGAAGTAATAATGGCCAGGAATTTTCCAAAATTAACGACAGACAATAAATTACAAATCCAGAAAGTTCAGAGAACTCCAAACAGAATAAATGTCAAAAGTCTACACGTGGGTACATCATATTCAAACTAGTGAATATCAAAGACAAAGAGAAAATCTAAAATCAACCAGAGTAAGGACATATTTTACTTATAGAAAAATAAATATAAAAATTGTATTACACTTTTTATCAATGCAAGAGGAGAATGTAGTTAATTTAAAGCATTAAAAAAAAAAGAATGTACCAATGTAGATTTGTATGTCCAATAAAATTACTTTTTTAAAGTATAGGAGAAATAAAGACTTTCTCAGATAAACAGAAACTGAGGGACATTGTCACCAGCAGAACTGCCTTCAAGAAAAATTACGTGAAGTTTTTCAGGAAGAAGGAAAATGATATAGGTTAGAAACTCAGAACTATATGAAGAAAGAACACACATCAGAGAAAGAATAAATAAAGGTAATTTTTAAATTTTTCTCTTTCTTAATCGATCGCATAGGTGACTGTTTATGTAAGAATAGCAACAATGAATTGGATGACTATAGTAAATGCATAACTGAAATTAATCACAGCAACTTTATAAGACACAGGAGGGAGGAACTGGTAGTACTCTATTATGAGGTATCTGCATCACCGAGCAGTACACATGAATCAGTACATTGTTATTTGATTATGTACTTAAAATTATTGTAAACTTATAACGCAAAATCTACAGGAACCACTAAATGTTATTTAGAAAAAGTGTAATAGATATACTAGGAGAGGAAAGAAAATGGCATCAAAAAATGATCAATTAAAACCAGAGAAAGAAAAAGAGAAAGAAGAGGTGGAGGAGGAAGAGAAGAAAAAAGAAGAAGAAGGAGAAGGAAAAGGGGAGAAGGAGGAGGAAGAGGAAGAGGAAGGACGAGAAGGAGAAAGAAGAAAAGGAGTAGCAGCAATAGCAAAAAAAAAAAAAAAAAAAAAAAAAAAACCAAGAGCAATAAATACAGAAGAATTACAAACTTGGTAGATATTAATTCAACTACATAATGATCACTTTTAATAAGAATAGCCTACATATAGCAATTAAAGACAGAAATTATCAGGTAGATATAAAAACAAGACCTAACTATATCTTATCTATAAGAAACCCACTTTAAATGCAAAGTCTTTTAAGGGATGGAAAAAGGAATACCATACTAACACTAATCAAAAGAAAGGTGGAGTTACTATATACCAGAACTGAAAAAATTGGATTTATAAATTAAAACCTAATAACATTTGCAACATCAAAAACATAAAAATAGTTATAAATACAACAGAATTTATATAGGTTCTATATGTTGAAAATGATATACTGAAATAAAGAAATCAAAGCAGTTATACATAAATGGAGAGATAGTCTGTGTTTATGAGTAAGAAGTTGTAATATTTTCCAAAGTTGATCTATAGTTTTAATGCATCTGAAACTAGTTCCAGAAAGAAATTTTGTAGATATTGTAGATATCGCAAACCAATTTTGTAGATACATTTTGTAGATATTGCAAACTAATTCTAAAATTTATATGGAAAGATCCAGAATAGCTAATACAATACTAAGAAACAAAAAATTTTGAAGGCCTAAAACTACTCAACTTTAAAGACTTAACTATAAAGCTATAGTAATCAAGAATATATGAAACTGGCAAAGAATAGACATGCACTTAGAAGAAACAGAATGGAGAGATTCAACATAGACCCACATAAATATAGTCAACTGATCTTTGAAGTATGAAAATAACTTAATGGAGAAAGATTAGTCTTTCAACAAATGGAATTAAAGAAATTGGATGTGATTATATTTTAACAACAACAACAAAAAGAACCTGGATACAGGCTTTTCTACTTTCACAAAAAAAATTGATTCAAAATGGATTAAATATAAAATGCAAATTATAAAACAACTAGAAAAAAACATAAGGGAAGTATATAAGGCGTTGGATTTGTGATGAGATTTTAGATATACCAAAAGCAAAATTAATGAAAAAAAGATAAACTTTATCAAATTAAAATTTTCTATTCTGTGAAGAAAATGGAAAGAAAAGTCAAAGAATGGGAGAAAATAATTGCAAAACACATATTTGATAAAGGTCATAATTTGAAAATATACAAATAATTATTTGTAAATATACAAATTATTTGTATATTTACAAATAATTTATTTGTAATGTAAAAAAATATTATTTGTATATTATTTAATAATTAAATAATTATTAAAATCTAACAATAGAAAAACAAACAACTAATTTAAAAAAATCTTTAAAAATGTTTCTTTAAAAAGAAAATAAACAGATAGCAAATAATCATATAAAAAGACGCTTAACATATTTCATCACTAGGCATTTGAAAAGTTAAAACAACAGATACCACTACACATCTATTAGACTGACGAAACAAACTCCTAACAATTGGAAATACCAATTGCTGGCAAGGATATGGTAATGAAAAATGGTATAACTGCTTCAGAAGACAGTTTGGCAGTTGCCTACAAAGCTAAACGTAGTCCTACGGTACAATCAAGGAATTTACTCCTAGGAATTTACCTGACTGATTTAAAATGTATGTTCACAAACAAACAAACCTGCATATAAATGTATATAGCAACTTTATTCATAACTTCCTCAAACTTAAAGCAACTAAGATTATTCAACTGGAAATGTTTTAAACAAACTTGGTCAACCATACAATAAATATTATGCAGTGATAAAAAGAAATGAACTATCAAGTCATAAAAAGACAAAGATGAATCTTAATTGCATATTGCAAAGTGCAAAGAGCCAGTATGAAAAAGCTACATACTATATGATTCCAATTATATAACGTTCTAGAAAATGCAAAACTATAAAGGCATTAAAATGATCAATGGCTGATTAAAAAGGTTTTTAAAAGATTCAAAGGAACTGGAGAGGTCAAATAGGCGAAGCACAGAGAGTTTTCTAGTGTGTTGAAACTATTCTATATGATCCTCTAATGATAGACACATAACTCTATTCACAGACCTTTATCAAAATCCATAGAACTTTCTAGAGCAAAGGTTTACCTTAATGTATGTACATTTTAGAAAACAATTTAGGAATTTGAGACATCCCACTGAGGAATAAAATCTGACAAATAAATCTAACTGTATTACAAATGTATGAATAAGCCTCAATGAAGAGTGATGAGGCGGGGATAGTCAATGACCTAAGAAACTCAGAAAATGTGTAAATTGTTAAGAGTAAAGGCAAAAGTAATTGTACGTAAAAAAATATGCTCTATTTGATAAAGCTGTTCCTATGTGTTTATATGTAAACATTTCTGATACTGCTAAACATGTATGCTGGAACTGAACAACTGTAACCAAGTATGGCATATGGTAGAAGTCAGGTTTTTCACTGACAGAATGGAAGGTTACAGACAGGCATAGGGAGGAGGCTAGAACGATTGTGTGGTAATGGATTAGAGTGAATGCATCCGTATGAATTTATGTATACTTAATATAAATACGAATGGTTATATATTACAATATTTATAGCAATGCCTATATATACAAGTTAGTATACACACAACTCTTTTCTTATTTGGCCAGCTAAGACAGCCTAGAGGAAAATACACCCCAATATCAGCAAGCACATGTGGCACTCAGATCTTGGTTTCTAACACTTGGTCCAAAAAAAAAAAAAAAAGAACTGGGCATCCTTGCAAAAATGACTAAATCTGAGACTGGGGCAAAATTTAACCAGCAGATCCTGGAGTATCTTGCAGTATCAGAAAGTAAGAAAGTATTGAAAAAAGGTATACTCACAACAATGGCAGTATATCAAAAGAACACAGGAGCCAATCAAAAGCTGAAACTAGCTGTGCAAGAAAATACAGTATTATTAGATTAAAACACAAATTATTTAAAAAGCCATGAGGCCGTAGTGATAGAAATAAATGATTGAATAAGTAATTTGTGTGAGAAAATAGACAAATCTGTACAGACAGATTCCAAATAATGTATATAGCTATTCTGTTCTATGAGGTGATATATAACTCCTCACTCCTTAGATGTTACTTTTAAAGAGTAAATATGGAAAAGATGGCAAAAGAGTAACTTTACATAGAAGAATTCTGATAAACACTACCCTAGCCAATTTTAATGTTGTCATATTGTCAACGGTGTTGTCATATTGATGATATGTACCCTTGATATGATGTAATGAAAATAGCATTTTGCCTTTATGGTCTACCTCTCAAAACATTTAACCCCAGTCTATTCATAAGAAATTTCAATGGAAGGGCATTCTCTAAATATCTGACCAATACTCTTTAAAACTCTCAAGTTCATCAAAACAAAGAAAGTCTGAGAAACTATCATAACCAAGAGGAGCCTAAAGAGAAATGACAATTAATGTAATGTGGTATCCTGGATGGAAGCCTGGAACAGAAAAAAGACATTCAATTAAAAAAAAAGAAAAAAATGAAATAAAGTGTGGACTTTAGTTAATAATAATATATTAATATTTGTTTATTAATTGTAACAAATTGCCAAACTAACATTAAGATGTTAATAATAAGAAAAATGTGTGGCATATATGAGAACTATTTCATAATTTTTCTATAAATCTCAACTGCTCTAAAATAAAAAGTTCATTAAAAAATAATAAGATGATTCCTACCTTCAAAAAGCTGGAAACTAGTAAGGAAACTGATGGATGTATAATAACATAAAAGGGTCAACAAACCTCAAGGCTGAAAAATGATATTCTATTCCTTTTTCTAAATTAACATATAGTAAAATTTCCTGTTTGCTATACAGTTCTATAAATTTAATAATTTCAAAATTTCTGTAACCATTACCACAATCAAAATAGAGGACAGTTTCTATCATCCCTCAAATGTCCTTCATGCTACCCTTTTATACAATTCTCCCAGACCTTGAATCCTTGGTAACCACTGATCCGTTCTACTTCATCATAATATGATCATTTTGAGAATGCTATTTTAATGGAACCAGAAAGTGTACTATTGTTTGATACTGTCTTCTTTCATTTTCACTTTTTTTATACTAATGTGTGAATCAATATTGTGCTCCTTTTTATTACTCAGTATTATTTCACTGTATGGAACAACCACAGTCTGTTTCTCCATTCATCCATTGAAAAAATGTTTGGGTTGTTTCCAGTTTTTGACAATTACAAATAGAACTGCTATTTATGCATAAATTTTGTGTGAAGATAAATTTTTATTTATGTAAACAACATAAAGCGAGATTACTGGGTCATATAGTAAGTGTACATTTAACTTTATAAGAAACTGCTACATTATTTTCTAGTTTGTCTTAACATTTTGCCTTCTCTATCAACAACGTATCAGAGTTTCAGTTGCTCTACATCTTCATTTTTTTTTTTACTTAATGTCCTTTAATTTTTAAATTTAGCTATTCTTAGAGATATGTAGTAATATTTTATTATGATTTTAATTTGCATTTTCTTACTTCCTAAAATTTTGAATATTTTTTCAGGTTCTTATTTACTATCAGTATTGTCTTGTATTTCTTACTGTTGCATTTTGCGAGCTATTTATGTATTTTTAACAGAAGACTTTTGTTGAATATTTAATTCTCTTAGTCTATAATTGTCCTTTCATTATTTTTTCTTTATCTCAGCGTCTTCCACAGAGTACTGTTTTCAATTTTTATAAAGTCCAATTTATCAACTTTTTTAAGAAAGAGTTTTGGTGTCATGTCAAAAAACCTAACTCCTGGTCATGAAGATTTTCTCCTATGTTTTCTTCTAACGGTTTTATAGATTTTTATTGTGCATTTGTATCTATGATTCATTATAAGCTAATTTTGATTAGGGTATGAGGTTTAGGTTGTATTTCATAGTTTTTACATAAGAATGTCCATTATTATTATAACACTATTCGTTGAAAAGGTGATGGAGAAATGTTACCCGTTTTAATCAAATCTTTTTTTCCCCAGCCCTTTTCTCTCTCTTCCTCCCTCCTTCTCTCTCCCCACCCCTCCTTCTCTCTCCCCACCCCTCAAATACGATGTCTGAGAGAGGATTTGGATGGATATAGATATCGAACCTGGAAAGAATTTAGACGACAAATAGTGGATTAGTGAGAATTGTGACTGATAATCATTTATGAACTAAAAATATTAAAAAGTAGATTTCAAGAGCACAAATAACCTAAGAATTTGAATTCCATAACAGGTGAACATAGAACATTTAAACATATAAGCTTTGTTTATTTTTGTTCAGATAACATTGAATGTGCAATCCATATTTTTTTACACACAAATAAAGCATTATTTTACCTGTCATGACTAGTAAAATGAATATGCATGCAACATATATTACTATTTATACATACACTATGATCTTGTTTGAGTTTTATTAGTATACACACACACATACACGTACATACATGTCCTAAAAGTTATTTTTAAAATTCATCTATTAATTGACATAATATATGTCCATATTTTTATATAACAGTTCCTATTAAGAAGATATTTCTTTAAGAAGATGCATGTGTAAAATCTTAAAGTTCTAGGAGGGAACATTACAAAATAAATATGATGATAACGTGGCATGAAAGTTTGGGAGGGTCATTATGTATGTTTTGACAAAGATATGGATATTGTACGTGAATGAACAAAGTGAAACCTGTTCGTTGAAAGTAGTCAAAGGAAATAAAAAATGTAGATGGTATCCTGTCTTTTTCCATAATTTCAGTGCAAATTTGATTACTGTTTATTATTGGCAACCTCAGTGCAAAGAAAGTTTGTTCTTACTGTGGTTGGCACAACTATTTTAAGCCTGACCTCCTCCTTTGCTGAGTTTGGTGTGTTAACATGAATTCCGGCTTCATATTTTATATCTGGCAAGTAAAGGGGACTAGAACATTTGTAACATTTACTATACCAATTTGAACACATTAGCGCAATCTGAGTTTCAACAAGGACATTTTAAATAAATCCTGTGAATATTTTGTATACTCTAGATCTAAGTCTGATGAATACAGACACAGATAACTTCTATTTCATTTTCACATTATTTATGTTAGAGGCTAAAATATCATAGTAATGAAAAATTTCTGGTACTATAACACAGTTATTTTATAATGATCTGAATTACACATGTTAATGGTTATAAACTTAGACTATAGAAGCTGATTTAGACAAAATATTTCTTTCTTCCAGGAATTCATCTCTGAAAATCTTTGTCTCAGAGGATTTTGAATCACCCCAAACCCTTTCACCTTATAGTATAAATGCATGTCTACCTGACTCCATCTCTTCTGTGATAGAACAGAAGACCCCAAGACAGGATGTTGTCTTGTTTACGTACATATTCAAAACAACTAGTACAGTATCTGACTTGTAGTGGCTATTTAATAAATCTTAGGTTGATAAATGTAAGGATGAGTTGGATAAATAAATAAATGGTGTGACATTAATATATTTATAAAATTTTAAGAAATTTCATGCTATAGTCAGAAATAGAGATTTTTTTAGTGGTACAAAGATAACTTGCATCTTTTTTCCATTTTTATTTATAAGAGATCTTGTGAATCCATAAAAACTTGCATTCTGTTAAATGAGTTATTTGATTTCTCCAAAATTGGCTATCTAATTGGAATACTTTTCAATTCAGCTAGATTTTTTAAATTGCTTATGTAACATAACCTAATTATCAGACAATCACTTATTTATGCATATTTCACCAATTTGTTCTTTACATATATGTAATCAAGCAATGTTTACCATAAGTTTTCAATACACATTTATTGAACTATATTTAAGTAATTATTTATTTGATAGGTTTTTTGGTCTTATATAATAACCTAACTATTTTTGGTCTTATATAATAACCTAAACATCCAACATTGTTTCTAGAGGGAAAATATGTTCTGAGCGCTAAAAGTCTCCTAGCAGATGAATTTGTGAAGCTCACTCTGATTATAAATTAGAGGGCTGCCTGCAATACAAAAATATATATGATAATTTCTTACCAAGTCAGTTTTCAGATGTTCCATATTATAACTAAATAATCTAGATTCCTGTAAATTGCTTCCTCTATTACTATTAGCCTTGGAGGGAGTATTAGACACATTTTAACACATAACCTGAGAATTAAAGAGAATATTGAGAATAGATTATTTTAAGAGAAAAATATCTGTATAATAGAACGAGGCTATTCAACAAATATCTTGGTATTCCACATGTAAAGGTCAGGATTTACAATCTGCCACACAGATGTGAAGAATAATTTTTATTTTATAAAATTTAATTTATCTTTTCTCTTGGAGTCATAATCTCTCTAGAAAAGACTATTCTTTTTATCCTACTGTGATACTCAGTATAATACAGTAATTTCTCATATAAATTCACTTATTATTTTTAGTTATTATGAATCACAGTTTAGTTTATTTTAGAGTAAATTCAGTCTTTCAGAAATTCTTCACCCTCCTTCTCTGTTCTTTAGCATTGGCAGGAGTTGAACTTATGAGATGGAGAGTAGAGGATTATACATAGTTCTAGTATCAGAGAAGCAGCATTGTCGAATAGGCTCATGGACTCTCAGATCCATCTGAGTGTAGTTCAGCTCTCATGGTCACTGACTATCCTATGAGAGTTGACAGTTCTCATCCAGATTTCATGGCTGATGATCTTGGATCTCGCTTTTGTCTACTGAAAAAAGGTTCCTGTATTCCATAGCCTTTTCAGCCCAACCCTCAGTTTTTCCCTGTCCAGTTGTCTTCTCAGAATTGCCACCACCTGATGTAGATGAGTAAACTTGCAACAAATTTTTTATTCACCATGCCAAATTATGCAAAATATGTATGCAAAATACCGACTATAGCATCCCTACAGATCTCAGACCAAGACTAGGATACCTGTTTCATAGTCCTTGGAGCTCAGAATGGGAAACAAGATTAAAGATTTGCTTCTAATTTTTTTATAATCCTCATAATTTCTGAGGTTTATACTATCTTGTCTATATTTACTCATACATGTAGTAGGGCTGCAGTGCCAGAAAAATTGAGTTTCTGTGTCTGTACTCACCCTATTCTCATTAATTTCTAGTTTCCCTAAGTCTATACTACAACAATAATTAAATAAATAAAACAAAAGTATAACTAATAAACCAACATTTAAGATAACATGAAATGCTAAAACATCATTTTATCAATAAAATCTTAATATCGAAACTATACAAAGATACTCCCTCAAATAAATCTACAGTCATCCCCCATGAAGATAGAAAAAAGTAAAAATTTCAGTTTGCTAAAATTCTTTAAATTTGCTAGTGAAATCTATTTACAAATGATTCTAACTATATATGAAACAAATAATATACCATGGGTAATATGGTTTATGTAAGAAAAGCAAGGATAGCATAATATTTGAAAATGAATCAGTATAATTCACCAAATGAATAAAATAAAGCAGAAAATAATAAGATCATATAAATAATGTAGAAAAACACATTTGAACTATTTCACATCCATTCATGATAAAAACAAACAAACAACGAACAAAAAACTTTCAACTAGAAATGCAGGGAAGTTCCTCAAGCTATTAAAATCTAACTATGGAGAAAAAGAAAAAAAAAAAAAACTCAAGCTGATATCATTCAAAGCAAGGATATTCGCTCTCATCATGTCCTGCTGATTTCAAGTTTGCAAGTAAAAGATATAAATGACATGCAGTTTGGAAAATAAAAAATAAAGCATTGTTTATTTGCAGATGACACAAGCAAGTACATAGAAAATCCTAAGAAATCTACAAAACCTACTACAGAATATTTATAATAGCCACCAGAAGTAATAAGCAAATTTTGTAAAGTAATAAGATAAAAAGTCAAAAATAATAATCAATTGTATTTCTATACATTATCACTTAACTTCCTACTAGACATGAAGTGACTAGAAGTAAAGTCAAGTTTAAAGAAGAATCTTTAATTAAATACAATGTTTTTGTTTGTTTGTTTTTCTGTTTGTTCATTTTAAGCAAGGCAACCCTTAGTTAACCTCACAGATTTCAAGGACCTTGTCAGCTTATAATCTCTTATTTATTTATTTATTTTTGCATCTACAGCGCCTGATCTTCCTAGGTGGTCTCTCATCCAAGTACTAACCAGGCCCAATCCTGCTTAGCTTCTGAGATCAGATGCGTAGCATGGCGTAGACTAAATACAATGTTTAAAATGAATTTATTTTTTCTTAATTTTAAACTCTAGCATTCTGCCAATTAGAATGAAATAAACTTTATGCAACCTATAGTATGGGAATTCACACTGATTTTTGGCTCAAATAGGATTTCTTTTGAATATGTAAATCAGTACTAGTCTAAGAAGGCTAATTTTAAATTTTTGAGAAATTCATCTTGATTTAATTATTCTTGTTAGAATTTATGGCAATAATATGTATTGTGATTGTATAAAACCTTGAAATACATATATATTCAGTTTTTTTATATGTACTCATAGTGAGTTCACTGCTTTAGTATCTTTTTTAAATGTTATAATTTATCTTAATCTAAATTTTTAATTAGAGTTATTAATATTTTTATTTTTGTCTTACAAAAGACAGATTTTGAAATTATTATATTCTAAATTTGACTGATGTTAAATTTTAGCCCCAAAATGATATATCAAGACATGAACAATACATTTTGCAGAAGCTTTACTTGTTAAACTGCACAGACTTGATATAAGATTGCTGATAATGTAAAACCACATCTGATAAGTAATAAAATTAAGTCATTATTAGTAGGTACACTTGATCTGAGATGAGATAAAAGATGTGTTAATGGCTGTTAAACGAGGTATAGTGTGTAAAGATTTATATTATGAAAGGTGTTTAAATGATTTCAGGAATATCACAACTAACATAATTATGGGCCTCTGATTTACATATTCGAAAGAAAATGGTCTTATTTTCAAAGATAACTTTATACAGCAGCAGAACTAAGTCTTAAAAAATTTTTCTTTGTGGGTGGAAAAAATGACTTGTTAGTAAATAAACAACAGAAGATATTCAACGACGAATTGAAGCTGTCATCTTCCAAATGAAAATCTGTTTTATATTTCAAAATATATCACTATATACTGAGAGTATAGGATTTAATTCCCACTTTCAGCTCATTATCCTTTGGATATTTTAGGATACACACTTAAAAACTACTTTCCAAATCTGATAAATTCTGGTAACGATGGAGATGTTTGTATAGATTTATAATGGTACTATATGTATTTGTATTTCTAAAATTATTTTAATATGAGTTTAAAATTATAGCATGCTATTATTTGACATGAACTGAACCAAAAAATTTTTATACTATTTATCAGCATCTTCAGCTAGATGTTTCCTACATTGCTACATCTTGCACTCTTTGCCCTTTGCATTGTCATCTTATTAGAGGATCCTAGACATTTCCTCTGGGTATGTGCTCTTACACTTGTATTGTTTTGTATAGCAAAAACAAACAAGCCAACAAACAAACAAATAATGAATGCATACATATATACATACATGAATAAATAAAAAAAACAAATAAACAAACTTAAAAAGTGGGATTCGAGACCCAGTTTTGCCTCCTTCTAATATTTTGTTTTAGTGTAACTTAATTTTCTAAACAATATGTGTATATATA
>NW_011888798.1:340819-349727 GCF_000151845.1 Pteropus vampyrus | reverse complement strand
ATATATACACGTGTATACATATATATAGTTTATAAAACTATTTCCCTAATCGTTCTTTCTCTTCTCTGGTTCTCCACCTAGCCATTATACTAATGCTGATTGCATTCCCTACGCCCTGCTCCCCATCCCTGTAACCATCCATCAACTACTAATTTCTACTTCTTTAACTCTTCACCGCTTTCTCCCAGTCCCCCAACTCTCGTCCCCTCTGGCCGTCACCAGGTTGTCCTCTATATTTGTGATTCTGTTTTTGATTGGTTTGTTCTTTTTGTTCTTTAGATTCACATAAAAGTGAAATTGTATGGCATTTATCTTTCTCTGTCTGGCATTTCACTCAGCATAATAACTCTAAGTCCATTCATGCCGCAGCAAATAGTAAGATTTCATTTTTTTAATGGCTAAGTAATATTCCATTGTACATATGAACCATAACTTCTTTATCCAATCACCTGTTGATGGGCATTTAGGTTGCTTCCATAGCTTGGCTATTGTAAATTGTGCTGCCGTGAACATAGGAGTGCATATATCTTCAGAAATTATTGTTTTAGGAAATCATTTAATTTTTAAAACATTGATTTTCATCTTTTTTTAAATATTGGGAGCTAGGCACAGTAATTCTTTGATAATCTGTTAAAATCTTTTTGGTAAAGTACACATACATATATAATTTTGCATATAATGTCATGGACCTCTCAGAGATCTCATCATAAATGTTGTGGAACCTTAAAATTGTCTTATAAACATAATCCATGATGTGGATTCTAAAGGAGCAACTGAAGCCTCATTGGTCATCTACTCTCTACTTTTAGTTTTAATTTATCAAATTTTCTCACTCTTTCTGACTTCTCACTCTCTGTGAGAAATATAAAACCTAGTCACTTAGATAGTTTGTCTTTTTAAACGAGGCATGATATCTCTTGGAAATTGTTCACATTTATTTCATAGATTTTTTACAATTTAATAAAATTAGGAAGAAAGTGTCTTTTCTATTGCTTGTCAGATAACAGGTCTTTAATCAACGTTAGTCAATACGACCCTTATTTTGCTATTTTTTCCTTTATTATTATTATTATTATTATTATTATTTGGATTGTTATATTCAGCCAAGTCTTTTTCTCATTTTTTTGCTTCTATCTTCACTTTATAAGTTTACTGTCAGCCTTTACTGTGACAATTAAAATACACCGCTGTAATGTATATTCTCATTTAAATACCTACATTTCGAAAGATCCTGGAACAGAAACCCATAGAGCTGGGGAAACAAAAGAAGCCTTCTCAGCCCATTATCTCTACTATTTCTTTAGAAACAAATTTCCTTAATTTAAGAACACTCTTTAAGCCAAATGAGAAAATGTTTTCTTTTTTTTGTTTGTTTCTAACCCAAACAAACCATACTTTCTTCCTTTACTATACATGTTCCTTCCTGATTTAATCGGATAGGCATTTATACTCCTTGGAAAATATGTATTGAAATTTCATGTGTATTGAGTGTATTCTGAAAGGCAAAAAAAGATCATTTTAACAAACAAACGAAGTTGATAATAAAATGTATTATCTCGTCCAAATCATGCTGAATGTAAATGCTATTTTTTTTAATGTTTTCTGCTGGAGAATTCAATGGTAGATGTCCAAATATAAAGTAACTCACAGAAAATATGAGTGGTTTAGAGAGAATGACATAAAGGTGGGAAGTAAACTTTTGGAAACACAAATTACAAAAAGCCAGTGTAAATATTTTAAAGCAAGTAGAATATTTTAGATTTGAAGTGGTAAAAACTTTAAACCTATAAACAGAAAGACAGGTATTTATTTTAACCATGCTCAGAGGAATTAATATGTCTACCATTTCTGTGTAGAAGTAAAAGTGTAATAGAGGACAAGATCTTAATGTAAATGGATAGGAAATGTAGTAGGGATGTTTTCCCCCAGCATAGCTGCTGCTAACTCAGTTTATTTATGGCTTGGAAGGCAATAGTTTTGATCGCAACTTTCTCTAAACAACAACCTATCATTCTAATGAATCTGGATAGCTTTCTCAGTATATTATAAACTCATTTGAAAATATATGTTGGACCTTATGGTTTTTACAGTAGTGAAATGGTAAGTGCTTTTAAAGGAGAAAGACACATTTATTTCTAACATATTGTTTTTAACTGTCAGTAACTGCAGCATCAGGGTTCATTAAACAATAGCTGGTTTTCTACTAATTCAGAGAAAATAATTTGAAGTTTCTCTAATATTTTGTTTTCTTATACTGCATACTGGCTTCTATGAATAACTAAAAGAGACAAGCTAGAAAAAATCCAGGATAATGATAAATAAAACAATTTGTTTCACAGTTCACTTAGATGGTGGAAATTCATACCAGAATGCATTCTAGAAACTCATCAAAAATAAGCACATCTGAGCTTGGTAATTTCAATGTGGCATATTTTCATTTTAATAGATTTTTATTAAATTCATAAAAGTTAATGGACTAGGGATTAAGTCATTATGAACTCTGTCCCAATTGTCTGTTATTAATAGCATCACAATAGTGATGCCATTGTTAAATACTTTAATTCTAAATGCCTCCTTTTAGTCAATCATGATTTTTCATCTCAGAGTTCCTACTGCAACAATTTTTTCAGATGATTGTGTTTCTTGTTTTTATTCTCCAAGTTTTTGGAAATCTCAAAGCTTTAATGTTCATATCATATATACTTAAAGTATTCGATGTAAATAATGCAAAAAATAAAAACGTGAGGTTTTATTTTGTACTTATAGGTTAGAAAGATATTACTGACCACACTGTTAAGACTACTGTTACACAGAATTAGAATATGGCGAAAATAATCTCTTTAAAGTGAGAAACTAAATTAATATTCATCGCAAATCTGTTTTGGCTAGGCTGTCTTCTTTACAAGTCAATAAGATAAAAATTTAATTTTAAGATAAAAATTAAGTTTGTATTAAAGGTATCTTCCAGTTTTTAGAACCAGATGTTATTGTTGGAGCAATCGGAGTTCTGGTAACACACACACAACTAAATCCTTTTCACTGACAAAGAAATAAATTTCAACTCAATGAGTATGAGAAATATTGGTTTATTAAAAAGACATTATGAGGTAGAAGACAGGTCAAGCCTAAAACCAGCTAGCTATGTGGAAATGAGGTTACGTACCCATAAGGAAGGGTATTGGTTACAGCCAGGGAAGATGGAGAGCTGTAACCCTGGGGGAAGGAAAGGTCTGCATTATATTTGCGGGCCATGATGGGGTGGTCCCAAAGGTATCCCTAGATGATTGGCAAGTGAAGTCACCTTGATCAACACCTGGCTGCTATATAACTTTGCCTAGTGAGCATGTGCTTACCCAGAATTCAGTCTGTTATAATTAGATTCATGAACTTCTAGGTTTAGTCATGAGATTATAATGATGGTATCATGAGGCTGAAGGTAAAGGCAGTACTTTCTAAAAATGCATTTGTAGCTGGTTTAGCCAGAAGTTTTTATGGTCTTTGTGCTCTAGGATTTGTGGTAATTTATATCCCTAAAAGGGAAGTATTTCTGGGAGGTCCTTAAGGAAAGTCTTCAAGGGAAGTTTCTGTGGTTATAGAGCTGGGCCCCTATTTCTTTGTTCCTCTGTAACTCATGTCTGACTAGCTACCTAACACAGATTTTATTCTTTATTAGCCACACGAAATCACCATTATCTTGTCTACGTCATGCTCTGGAATACAAATGGATTGCTGATAGAATTTTCTATCCAATGAAGTATACTTACTGGTAGCTCAACTATTCAGGTCCAACTTGCCAATGATATAATCTGATAAATTAATTTAAAGTATTTCATGATTCCTAATTTTTTTTCAACTACTCTTGTGGAGGTGATGTTTTCTTCATAAAAAGCTTTAATTGAAATGAGATGGGTCAAGGAAAATGTTTATTATCCAAAAGTGATTTGTGGTTAGGTTATGTACATCATCACTTCTACTTTAAACTACTGCACTTATTTGTTCATGAATGGAATTTTTTTCTGAGTTTGATAAGAATAGCTACTTTAACAGTTTAAAGACATCTAACTCTATATGTATTTTTAAAGTAAAATTTGATATTAGTGACATAACATCTAGAAGACACAACTAAATACAGTTGGGAGAACTGATTTGGATGCCCATGTATATTTTCTTCCACTCCAAGAACTCAAAGAATAGGCCCTGAGGCAACTTCCTTAACTCTAGAATTTGAGAGTTCAAGTCCTCTCGGCAAAATTAACTTTGTCTTTCTGGGCAGAGGCATTATAATAGCATCTTTTATTAAGGATCACATAACACTTTGCGACATACCATTCATCAAATAATAAAATAGGAAACGCATTTGTAGTATAATCTTAACTGTGCATGTAGAGGTTTTGTATTAGTCTACAGTATGTCCTAGAGCTAAATTTGATTACTGTTCTTCCAGCAAGATGTTTAAACTAAGTTGAATTATGTAGAGTTATACTTATGGCTTAAATGGCACTCTCCTGTGTAATGTAAATAAAGTAGCCTTTGTAGTATACAACTATATGCATGTAAGAAAGAATAACATCAGATTGTTTGGTACCCAAAGGTTTAATGTATCTTTTTCTGGGAAATCCCTGATGCATTTAAAAACTATCTCATTGTCATATCAATAATAAGTATTATCTAAACCATGCTTTCAAATTTTAAACTGACTATAAGGTCATGCTTTTTTAGTTCATGTATAGTTCAGATTTCTTTGTCCCTTGACCCTTAGAGAAAGCTTTTTAGATGGGAGAACAAATTAAAAGTAGTATAAATGTATGCTGTAAATAAAATGTGTAAAGGACGCATTATGCTGAAAGGTAGTGATTAAAACATAAATAAGTTTTAAAAATGTATACAAATTTATGACTAATAGATATGTGATGGGTTCTTCACGAAAAGTTAGGCATGATGAAGGTGATCAGATAAAATGTAGAGATTGTGTCTACTATGATCTATCCCTAGGATCCAATTTTCTACCAATCACTTCCAAGATTTCATACATCCTTTTTTTTTATTAGAAAGGTCATTGAAAAATAATCGATCACTATACAGTTAATTTGTAAAATTTAAATTGAAATGATAGAAATTAGAAACAAAATTCTTCAATTTTCTGCCTTCTCTTACCTTAGTTAAAAAATCTAAATAATTAAAGTTACAAACTGACAGGTTGTGGAGGAATATCGGAAAACATTCACAACCACAGTGAAAGATTGTAATACATGTGGATCAGTAGCTTTAGATAAAATGAACAAATAATTTAAGAAAAACAATTTTTATATATAGAAAATGTATTCCATAATGTAGAGATTTAATTAAAAATTAATAACTAATATCTATCTGTGGCAAAAATTTAAAATATTTTATATAAAACTTCCCTTAATGTCAGTAGAAATAGAGGCAATAAATTAGATCCCAAAATGTTAAATCTATTTAGAAACTTTAAATACTTATAAAAATAATTCATAGGTTAAAGAGACAAGCATGGTGGTATATGAGAGAGAGATTTATGATTTTAATCATATTTATTTATAAAACAGAAATCTTGCATATACATGTCTTCTCAAGAATCCAAGAAAAAAATTAGCAGAACAAGCCAAAAATAAGTAGAATAAAGTAAAGATTAAAATCAATATTAATTTTAAAATAAACAAAAGCAATTAAATATAAATATAACTTTTTCAGAAAAGACTAATGAAATAATTGAGTGTCAGGCTATATATATATATATAGAGAGAGAGAGAGAGAGAGAGAGCGAGAAAGAGACAGAGAGAGAGACAGAGAGACAGAGAGAGAGAGAGACAGAGAGAGAGAATTTCAGCATTAAATCAAAACATTTTTAAAATTAATGAAACAAATACCATTATGTTTTAAATGATGTATATTTTATCTACATAAAGAGATAATATTTAGAACATAATATATATATATATATATATATATGTGTGTGTGTGTGTGTGTGTGTGTGTATAGAGAGAGAGAGAGAGCAAGAGAGAGAGAGAAAAATTTGGGGAGGTGAGTCCAGCAGCCACTTTTCATTTTATATTGTCCATACATTTTAGTCCAAGCTGGCATTGTTTCTGCTAAAATAATTTCCTCAAGAGCTTTTTAGGTCTCTCAAGTGTTTTATTAAAATCCACTACATTAGACCAAAGCTACAGTCACAGATATTTTCCAGGTAATCTACCTGCTGAGATGGCTGAGGAACAATTTCCTTAAACTTTTAGAGACCCTGTGGTTTGTTTGAGATCTGTAAGATAAAACCTTAAATCTCTTGTAAATGACCTCTGCATGACTGAATATTTTTTGATCTTCATGAGGTTTTAATAGAAGGTGGTAGAGTCACATTCTATTTTTTTTTTCCCTAGAATACACTTTCTTTACAGTGAATCTCTTAATTTTTGCACCTTGCCATGTAAAGATGCTGAGGATATTCAAAAGCACTCAGTTCTCATTTGTTTTTCTTAACCTTTCTTACCTCAGTTTGTCTCTCTCCTCTTAACATTTTCCTGTAAACTGCAAGAAGAAACAATGACTACCACTTCCAGTACTTTTCTAGGAAATCTCTTTAGTTACACAACCAAGTTTACCACTTACGAGTTCTATTTTCTGCATAACTGTGGGAGGCAAAGCTGCAATAAGTATTCTGCCACTCCAGAGAAAGGATCTCTCTGACGCCGGTTTTCAATAAAAATTCCCCACTTCCTTCTGAGCCCTCACTAACAGCATCTTTAACATCTAGGTTCCTCTTGATAAACTCTTCAAGGCAATTTAGACATTCTCTAACATGCTCCTCAAAATTTTTCCAGTTTTCACCCACTTATTTGTTCCAACACTACTGTTATGTTAGCGAAGATGTGAAGGCAATGATACTCCCACATAGCACTGAAACTTATCTTCACCAATACTTTCTGTCGCTTCACTCCATCCAAGAGAGCCTAAGCTCTGGAGTTTTTGAAGTTGGCACTTCAGTAATTGCACTGTAATTGCTGTTGATTAGTTAATGGATGTAAAATTGAGCCCATTTTTTCATACTTAGCTAATGGATGTAAAATTGAATATGCCTATCCTCTATTTGGGGTACTTTTAGATAAGCAAAATAAATTTCAGCCGAAAGAGGGAAAAAGGCTTACTGCAGAATTATCCAGAGATCATTTTATTTTTCTGTAATCCTAAATATATATATATATATATGTATATATATATGTATATATACATATATGTATATATGTAAAATACATATATTTTTACACTAATATACATTTATGTATTTAATCCCCAAGTTTATTCACCTTTATTGTGTTATGCTCAAATTATGTTTTATATGATGATCAAATCTCACGTTTTTGACACAATTTAAATTGCATTAAGTTTTGGATAATTTGCTTGATGTCAGGATAGTCAATTTAAATTATTTTGATTATTATCTGTCTCAGGAATTATCGTATAGGACTATTTTTGGCTGCTGAATTTTTGGACTATGATTTCTAGAACAATGTAATCTTATAAAAATTGTACTGTTGGTGACTAAAATTAGTTAGAATTATGAATCTGGAAAATCTCTGAAGAAAGATTCTTCTGCTTCAACAGTCTATCTTATTGTCACTGACAATAGAAAATATTCCCCTTAAAGGCACAACACCCAGAATTCCATTACATTGACTCTCATGCACTTACAAGACAATGAGCATTTCATAAAGCATTCTTCCTGCTACCTTCCACATCCATGACATACTAAATACAAATACCCTGTGTTGTTCATCAAGGGCCCATAAGCGTCATTTCATTTTTATTTGCATAATCACATTATTTCCTCAACTCATAAATCTGTTCATAGTGGTTACAATTCTTGCCCATCAATCCAAATTTCTTTTTCCCACATACAATATTTATTGAATGGATCAAGGGAACCATCCTTCAAATAAAAATGAGATTGGCTAGTCACAATTAGGTCATTAATATATCAGTAAAATTACTGTTCTTCAGAACAAAGAGAAAATAGATCTTTAAAGAGATTTACGTTAATGTAGACCTGTTAATGAGCAACTGTGGTGTAATTTCTCAAAACCGGTGTAACTTTGTCACTTAATAAAGTTTACATAATATTTTAATGTATATATTTTTGTAATTATCATAAAAATCACTACGATAGCAAATGTCTTTCTATCGACAGATTCTAAGATTTTTCTCTCAGTTTTATAAAAACATTAGCACATTTTTTCAGCAAATTAACATAGGTATTGTAACATATTAAGTAGGATATTGACTATAATTGGAATATCACCAAATTTGATTACTGAAACATTAATCTGATCCAAATTTTTTATAGTTTACATAAGTTAATTTATTTATAAAATAGTTAACTAAAATTTTCATGTGAAAATTATAAATTTCAATGAATCATTATTTGAGGCAAAACACATTTTTGAGATATTAGAATTACATAGAAATTTACTTTTATAGAAAAGCCTACACAAGCAGAGTTTTTGAAAAAATATATTACAGTTTTATCCTTCAAATTACAAATGTGTCATAATGATCTTATCATTTGCCACTCGATTAGAATTGGTTAATTTTAGGAAATAAACCAAATTAAATTTTACTCAATATACAAAGCTAAAAGCATGTTACAAAGAGAAACAAAGTAACAGTAAAATTCAGATGGTCATGCATAACCAAATAGAAATGAATACTTCAAACAAATAAAACTTCAGTTTTGGGCACCTCTGCTCTGCTATGGTTTTGAAAAGGGACAGAGTGACTGAGGTAATGTAATACCATACATGATAAATATCAAATTTAATTTGTGGTTCTATTCATTAATCTGAGGAGGGCAAATATCAGTCCATAAAATGTTTATATGACACATAGGTTAAAAAAA
>NW_011888798.1:338209-340169 GCF_000151845.1 Pteropus vampyrus | reverse complement strand
AATATATAATAAATATATAAATATTATAATCTCCATCTATAGTTTCTGTCTATATATGTCTTGAGAGCCTTGACTGATAGAATGTGTTCTAAATTATCACTTACTATCTATATAATCATGGGATATTTCTTTGGCATCTTTCAACCTTCGCTTCTTCATCTTTAAAATAAGGATATATTTAATTTTTATTTTATTGTGGTAATAATATTAACATGAGAGCTACCTTCTTAAATGAAATTTTAAGTATTATCTATAAGCACCATTTTGTACAGTAAATATCTAGAATTCACTCATCATGCACAAGTGAAATGTTATGCCTTTGAGTAGCAAATTTCCATGGCCCCCTCCCCTTAGGCCCTGCAAACCACAATTGTAGTTTTTGTTTCCATGAGTTTGACTATTTTAGATACCTCATATAAGTAGAATCATGTGGTATTTGTCCTTCTATATAACTAGCTTATTTCACTTAGCATAATGTCCTTCATGTTCATCCATGTGGCAGGAATTCCTTCATATTTAAGGCTGAATAATATTTCGTCATAAGCATATAGTAATAGTTGTAAGTTTGTAATGAGAGATAAATGACATAAGGAGTAAAAACACACCTTAAGAGTAGTTGTTGCTGTATAGATTCTCCCTAAAAGATAGCTACTATGTTTATTACTATTTAGGCAATTAAGTTTGAAGAGAGAAATAAAAAAAGATAAACTTTTGTAAAATTGGTATCAGTTCTCCTAAAAGTATGAATGATATTCAGGTGTTAATTTTCTGATACAGTGAGCAAAACTTGAAAGTGACCAATTACAAAATTAAACACCTTTAAAACATTAAACGTGAAAGACATGAAGAAAGAGAAGCAGGCTTCTCAAACATGTGACCATGGCAGACCCTGGCTCTTGGAAGGTGTTAGTGAGGTTAAAAGAGAGTGGATTTTTCCCCCCGTCTTTTAATAGTTTTAGGTGATGAGTGTGCTTTCCAGTTCTCCCATCTTCCCATTGCCTTTCTCTACCTCATTCCTCAGCTCTCCATTGTGTTCCACAAGCCTCAGTTGTGTCACAGATTTATGATACCTGAGTAGAAAGCAGTCAGTCCTTCTTCAGTATAATAGAAATTGTTAATAATGGCAGTGATCATTTGTTGTTTCATTGCTCTTCATTGGGATTAGCCAGATTGGATTTTTAAAATGCCTTAAATTCCTCAGAGGCTGTTATGTAAGTAGCAAGTGATATATCAGTTCTGTATTGTTTTGATAGATATTTTGCCTTACAGCATCTGCCTCTTTCCAATTTCACCTGCAACAGGAGATTCATAACTTCTGTTTATTTTCAGTACTTAAATTTTTACTACATTACAAGGGTAAGAAACCTACATATGAAATGTAAACACAAGTGTTATGCAATGATAAACATTTAAAACAAACCAAAACAAACAAACAAACAAAAACCTCTTGGAGTTTTGACTAATCATGCATCCACGATAAACCCACTATTAGAAGATTATCAAACCAGCACATGTCACAATCTGTCACCTGTGGTAAAGTAGCAATTTGATCTTATTATTGGGAGTGCGTCTTGGCCACTTGCTTTTGCCACTTAAGTCTGTGGGACAAGTCAGTTCATATTAGAGATCTTCATATTTGTTTTTACCTGTTAAAGGGAAAAATAAATGCTGCAAATGTTAGTGAGGATCAAAGAGTGCAATATATGTGAGTATACTTTGTTTATAGTATTTACAATATATACAATATTACTATAGGAAAAGGACCAAGATATGTTCTTTTTTTTCATAAAAACATGGTTTATATAGAGATCATATATTTAAGCACTTAAAATGTCCAGAAAGAAGAATATTTTTTAAATCAGTATTCAATCTTGCTTTTGCATCTTTTATTATTTGATCTCAGTCTTCTGCTTCTAAATATTAAAGATTTTATTATGTGCTTATATATCAAAAAAAAAAA
>NW_011888798.1:334943-336998 GCF_000151845.1 Pteropus vampyrus | reverse complement strand
GAAGATGATTTTATTTTACTATTTTTGTTGTCAACAACAGCAGTAGCATGCTAAGATGGGAAACCCAAATTTCAACATCACTCCAACCTGAATAAAATTTAAATATATGAACACTAAATTGAATAATCAATAATAGATTTTTAGTCCAATAACTATGTCTTTGGCAGTAAATGGCATATAGGCAAATCCATCTAAGCAAGTTCCATCTTTATTAGTGTCACAGCTTTGCAGAATCTTTTAGAAGCAAGAAGATATTTCCATGTTTTCCATTGCTCCATTCTTTTTCAGTCTCCATTAAAAATTCGCAATGACACAACCACTTTCTCTTCATTGCCTATTCAGATTTGTAAATGGAATTTATTGCAAGCAAATGTCATTTTACAGATTAAATTAATGTTATTATAAAGAGCTTTAAAACTCGCAGATATTTATGAGTCATGCTGAGAAAGGATCTGTACTCAGTTATAATGATTAATATAAATCCCCCAAGTTTTCACAGATGAAATTGCTATCATGTGCATATTTTGAGCACAAAACTGATAACTATAATTCTGAAAGAGGAAGAAAAGAAACATTGTGCTATTGATGCATCATTTGGGATTAGCATGTTGTTGGTGGATTGAATGAAGTTTTGCTTTCAAAGTTGGTTGATCTGTTCATAGGCAGGATGAAAGTATTACAAACTAAGTTTATGAGTTTATGAGCATATATATTTGTGGTGGATCTTTATAATAATATTTCTCATTGATTTTACCTCTTTGTAATGTAACATTGCTGATAGCTGCTCCTGCCATTCATAGGCGGAGTCTAGTTGTCTATTCTTCTCTCTATAGGCTGGCCATATAATCCATGTTGGCAAGTATAATGTCTTCGTCTGAATGATAGAGCATGCATGATCCCAGATGAGAAGAGTTCTGAATGATAGAGCATGCATGATCCCAGATGAGAAGAGTTCAAGAATCATCTAGTCAATCCACACAACTGATCCGGAGAAATCATAAATTGCTGTTGTTTAAGCCACTGTTTCTGAAGGATTAGATATAAATATAATTACACAATATTAATGCTAAGGTGAAAATTAAAACATAATCTGATATTATGTGAAATTTCCAAAGTGTTCTGTATTTGTTATTTATACGAGAAGTATAAAACTCATGCTTCAAGAACTCATAGCTACTTAGAATTTATCTTTTCCTAGTTATAGGTGCTAAGAAGCAAAAAAAAAAAAAAAGGAAAGAAAGAAAAAGAGGTCTAAAATGCAAACTACAAACCATTATTATCTTTAGAGTAAGATATTGATTAACTAGAAGTTTCAATCAAACCATTAAAAGGAAAATGACAACAAAGTAAGCTAATAGTAAGGATTGATTTGAATTTGCAGGTGATTTTGAGTTATGTTTAAGTATGGTAGTTCTCAAGTATGAGGAGTTTAAAAAACACTGATGCCTCATTTCCATCCTAGAAACTCTGATTTGATTGCTCTGTGTAGGCCTGGGTATCATAATCTTTACTCAAAGAACATAGTCTAAATCTCTTCCCCATATGTTTTACAGAAATTTTAAATATATAAATATATGATTTTTAAATTTTTATTTTAATTTTTATTTTTTATTAAGTTTATTAGGATAACATTGGTTAATACAATTATATAATTTTTAGGTATATATTATAATTTGACATTTGCATATTCTATTGTGTGTTTACCACCCAAAGTTCAGTTTCCTTCAGCTACCATATATTTGATCCCCTTTACCCACTTCAACCTCACCCTACTCTCATATATTTGACCTCCTTTAACCTATTAACTAAACCCTCTTCCCCCATTCCCTACTCTCTGGTAACCACTATGTCCACGAGTCTCTGTTTATTTCTCCTGTTCATTTGGTGCTTTTAGGTTTATATCCTATATATAAGTGATATCATGTGATTTTCAATTTTTTCTGTCTGACTTATTTCACTTAGCATGATTATCTCGAAGTCCACCCATGCTGTCACAAATGGCAGTATTTTGTCTCTTCTTATGACTGAATAATATTCCATTGTATATATTAACCA
>NW_011888798.1:332287-334893 GCF_000151845.1 Pteropus vampyrus | reverse complement strand
AGCTTCTTTAGCAATCATCTATCATAGGACACTTCAGTTGTTTCCATGTCCTGGCCACTGTGAATAATGCTGCTGTGAACATCAGTGTGCAAATATCTTTATGAATATGGGTTTTCAAGTCTTTGAGGTAAATACCCAGTAGAGGGATTGCGGGATCATATGGGAGATCAATTCTTAGTTTTTTGAGGAACCTCCATACTGTTTTCCATAGTGGCTGTACCAATTTACAGTCCCACCAGCAGTGTATGAGGGTTCTTATTTCTCCTCATCCTTTCCAGTATTTGTTATTACTTATCCTGTAGATTATAGCTATTCTAACAGGTGTGAGATGGTATCTCATTTGCATTTCCCTAATAGCTAATGATGTTGAGCATCTTTTCATAGATTTGTTGGTCATTTGTATGTCCTCTAAGAGCAGGGTCTGTTCAGGTCCTCTGCCCATTTTTTGATTGGATTGTTTTGTTGTCGTCGTTGTTGTTATTTAGTTGTATGAGTTCTTTGTATGTTTTGGATATTAGGCCCTTATCAGAGATATTGCTTGCAAATATATTTTCCCTTTCAGATGGTTGTCTCTTTACCTTGTTGACGATTTATTTTGCTGAGCAGAAGCTTTTTAGCTTGATGTAGTCCATTCACTTAGTTTAGATTTCACTTCCTTTGCTTTTGAGGTCAAATTCCTAAAATCTTCTTTAAGTCCAAGGTCCTTGAGTTTAGTTCCTATGTTCTCTTCTTTGCATTTTATTTTTTCAGGTCTTATATTTAGGTCCTTAATACATTTTTAGTTAATTTTAGTGTGTGGTGATAGACAACAGTCTAGTTTCATTGTTTTGCAGATGCCTTTCCAGTTTTCCCAGCACCATTTAATGAAGAGGCTTTCCTTTCTCCACTGTGTGTTTTTGGCTTTTTTTGTTGAAAATTGTTTGCCCATATAAATATGGGTTTACTACTGGACTCTCGATTTAGTTCCACTGGTCCGTGTGTTTGTTTTGCTCCCAATACCATGCCGTTTTGATTATTGGCACTTTGTATTATAATTTGAAGTCAGGCGGAGTGATGCCTCCGGCCTCGTTCTTTTTTCTCAGAATGGCTTTGGCATTTCGGGGTCTTTTGTGCAAATCTGATGATGTTTTGTTCTATTTCTTTAAAAAAATGCCTATGGAATTTTTATGGGGATTGCATTAAATCTCTATAATGCTTTAGATGGTCATTTTAACTCTGTTGATTCTTCCAATCCAAGAGCATGGAATATCTTTCCATTTCTTTGTATCTTCTTTGATTTCTTTTAATAGGGTCTTGCAGTTTTCATTATATAGATTCTTCAACATGTTCCGTTAAATATATTCCTAGGTATTTTATTCTTTTTGTTGTAAATGCAAAATAAATTATTTTTTTCACTTCTTTTTCTGACACTTTATTATTAGAGTATAAGAACGCCATGGATTTTTGAACGTTGATTTTGTATCCAGAGACTTTACTGTAATTGCTTATTGTTTCTAATGGTGTTCTTTTGGAGTCTTTAGAGTTTTCTATATAGAGAATCATGTCATCTGCAAATAGTGACAGTCTGACTTTTTTGATTCCTATTCGAATGCCTTTTATATCTTTCTCTTGTTTGATTGCACTTGCTAGGACCTCCAATGTTATATTGAATAACAGTGGCAATAGTGGACAGCCTTGCCTTGTTCCTGAACTTAGAGGGAAGATTGTTAGTTTTTCATCATTAAGTATAATGTTGGCTGAGATTTGTCATATATGGCCTTTATTATGTTAAAGTACTTTCCTTCTATACTGATTTTGTTAAGTGTTTTGTCTAAAAATGGATGCTGTATCTTGTTGGAGGCTTTCTCTGCATCTATGGATATGATCATATGATTCTTATTTTTTAATTTGTTTATGTGGTGTGTCACATTAATTGATCTGTGTATGTTGAAACATCCGTGTGCCTCTGGGATGCAGCCCACTTGATTGTGGTGTATAATCTTTTTAATATGTTGCTATATTTGGTTCATTAGTATTTTATTAAAGATTTTTGCATTTGTGTTCATGAGAGATATTGGTCTGTAGTTTTCTTTTTTTGTGTTATCTTTACCAGATTTTGGTATCAGAGTAATATTGGCCTCATAAAATGAGTTGGGAAGTATTGCCTCCTCTTCGATTTTTTGGAAGAGTTTGAAGAGAATAAATATTCAATCTTCTTTGAATGTTTGGTAGAATTCACTGATGAAGCCATCTGGTCCTGGACTTTTACTTTTTGATAATTGTTTCAGTTTCCATACTGCTGATTGGTCTATTTAGATTTTCCAGTTCTTGATTCATTCTAGGAAGGTTGTATTTTTCTGAGTACTGGTCCATTTCTACTAGGTTATTAAATTTGGTGTTATAGACTTTTTCATAGTTTTCTTGTATGATCCTTTGTATTTCTGCAATATCAGTCAAAATTTCCCTTCTTTCATCCCTGATTTTGTTTATTTGTGTCCTTTCTCTTTTTTCTTTAGTGAGTCTAGCCATGGATTTGTCAATTTTATTAACCTTCACAAAGAACCAGTTCTTTGTTGCATTTATTTTTTTTATTTTGTTTTGTTTTCAGTTTCATTTATTTCTGCTCT
>NW_011888798.1:331674-332237 GCF_000151845.1 Pteropus vampyrus | reverse complement strand
CTTTCATCCCTGATTTTGTTTATTTGTGTCCTTTCTCTTTTTTCTTTAGTGAGTCTAGCCATGGATTTGTCAATTTTATTAACCTTCACAAAGAACCAGTTCTTTGTTGCATTTATTTTTTTTATTTTGTTTTGTTTTCAGTTTCATTTATTTCTGCTCTAATTTTGATTATTTCTTTCCTTCTACTGACTTTAGGCTTCATTTGTTCTTCCTTTTTGAGTTTTTAAGATGAAATGTTAGGTTGTTTATTTGGGCTCATTCTTGTTTTTAGAGATAGGACTGTAATAATATGAATTTTCCTCTTATGACCACTTCTGCCATGTTCCAAAAGTTTTGATATGTTGTACTATCATTATCATTCATTTCTATATATTTCTTGATCTCTCTTTTTATTTCTTCCATAACCTAGTTATTCTTCAGTAGTATATTATTTAATCTCCATGTGTTTGTGTTTCTTCCTGCTTTCTTTTTTGCAGTTGATCTCTAGTATCAAAGCATTATGATGAGAGAATATGATTAGCATTATTTCAACCCTCTTATATTTGTTGAGGCTATCTCTCTGT
>NW_011888798.1:329472-331624 GCF_000151845.1 Pteropus vampyrus | reverse complement strand
TTTTGCAGTTGATCTCTAGTATCAAAGCATTATGATGAGAGAATATGATTAGCATTATTTCAACCCTCTTATATTTGTTGAGGCTATCTCTCTGTCCCAGTATTTGGTCGATTCTTGAGAATGTTCCACTAGAGAAGAATGTATAAGCAGTTGTTTTGGGATGGAAGGCTCTGTAATAGTCAATTATGTCCAGCTGGTCTAATGTGTAATTTAAAGATGTTATCTCTTTATTGATTTTCTGTTTGGATGATCTATCTATATCTGACAGTGAGATATTTAGGTCCCCTACTATGATAGTGTTTTGGTCTATTTCTCCCTTTAGGTCTGTTAATAATTGCTTTACATATTTCGGGGCTCCATGATTGGGAGCATAGATATTAGTAAGTGTTATGTCTTCGTGGTTCATGATTGCCTTTATCATTATGAAGTGTCCCTCAGTATCTTTCTTTACCTTTTTGATTTTGAAGTCTATTTCGTTCGATATTAGTACTGCTACTCTCACTTTTCTCTGAATGCCATTTGCTTGAAATATCACTTTCCATCCTTTCACTTTGAGTCTATATTTGTCTTTGGAACTGAGATATGTCTCCTGGAGGCAGCATATGGTTGGGTTTTGTTTTCTGATCCATTCTAGAACTTTGTGCCTTTTTATTGGTGAGTTCAGTCCATTTACACTTAGGGTGATTATTGAAATATGAAGTCTTCTCATAGCCATTTTATCTTTTGCTTTCTGGTAGCTCAGTGTTTCTATTGCTTCCTTGTGTTTCTGTTTTCTTTACTTCGATTGGCTTTTGTGGATTTTCCTTCTGGTTCTTCTCGTTTTATGTCATATACTTCAGTTATGAATCTTCTGTGTATGGTTACCATTACGCATATGTAAAGAATAGTTATATTATATATATACACACACATACATATATACGTATGTATGTGTGTGTGTATATATATGTGTGTGTATATATATACACACACACACAGTTGTCCATTTTCTTCTGCACGTACCTTATCTCCATTCCCCTTTGCAAATTTGGATCTTTGAATCCTCCTCTTTTCAGTCATTGTTGCCTCAATTTGTCTCTATGCATGCTGAACGTTCATTACTGTCTTGTTACAACAATTCTTTTCTTATTATTTATGCTTATAATGCCTTGTTCTCAGTAGGGGCTGCACTCCTCTGCTTCTATTTGTCTGATAGTCATTTTACTCCTAACTATGTTTTTTTGTTTGTTTGTTTTTTGGTTTTTGTCATTTTGTTTTAGGTGAGTTGACCCCTTTCAGTATTTCCTGTAGTGCAGGCCTCATAGTGGAGAATTCCCTCAATTTTTGTATGTCTAGAAAGGTCTTTATTTCTCTTTCATATCTAAGGGAGAGCTTAGCTGCATACATTATTCTAGGTTGGTAGCTCCTTTCGCTTAATAGTTTAAATGTTTGATTCCATTCCTTTCTGGCTTGTAAGGTTTGTGCTGAGAAGTCCGACAATAATCTAATGGGTTTTCCTTTAAAAGTTACTGTCTTCTTCTTCCTGGCTGCTCTGAGAATTCTGTCTTTGTCATTGATTTTTGATCATTTTAATACGATGTGTCTTGGTGATAATTTTTTGATAATTTTAATACAATGTGTCTTGGTGATGTGTCTTTGATAATTTTAATACGATGTGTCTTGGCCTTTTGAGGTTGAGATATTTAGCTGTTCTATTGACTTCTTGAATTCCAAGCTCCAGCTCCTTCCTTAGATTTGGGAAATTCTCATCAATTATTTGTCTGAAAATTCTTTCTAGTCTCTGCTCTTTTTCCTCACCTTCAATAATTCCCATTATTATTATGTTTCCTTTCCTCTTGAATTTCTCTTTTTGTAGGTTTCAGTCTCATTGCTCTGCTCTTCTAGATGGTTTTACAATTCTTGAAATTGTTGATATGACTCGTTTCTGAGCTCACTGAGTTTTTTCAGAAGTACCATCCTGAATTTTCTGTCATTTAAGTCATATATTTCTATGTCTGCAATCTTATTTTCTGGAGATTTTTATTTTTCTTTCTGAGATGCTTTGTCACCTTTGTTGTTTATGGTGTTTAATGAACTATTTCTCCACCTGGACATTAATGAAAATGTATTCTGCTGTTTTTCCAGAAAGAAGATTTATTATATAAAGGTCTCT
>NW_011888798.1:327924-329109 GCF_000151845.1 Pteropus vampyrus | reverse complement strand
TATTATTACTACCACTACTACTAATAATAGTAAGAAATAGCAAACTCATACTACTAGTAGATCCTAAAACTGGAAATAATCTTGTTTGTTTTATTTTGTAAAGAAGATACTGTATTAATACTTCTTGGTAATATTAGCAATAAAAAAGATTGACAAATGTTGAAGATATCTCTGGCTACAGACTAAGTAATAAAGCTGTTACCTACGTTACTCTATTTACTTAGAAGTACTGTTAATCTTATAGATTTATTAGACTGAATTTCTGAAACAGTTGATATGAAACAACTAATGTGTTAATCTGAAACATATGATGTGTTTCTGTTTTATTTAAAATCAAATATGGTTAAGATTCTTGAAATTTACACAATAATATTACTCTAAATAATTCATTTTTATTCCTACAATATCTAAGTATGCAAAATACTTATCAAGTTTAATAATAATACAAACATAAAAGTTACCATCTTAGAAATAGAGGTTATTGTAATATAAATATTCTATCTCTAGATTTTTTTTTTACCTAATTGTTGTTTCCTTCAGTCTATATAAATCCTGGAATAAATTCCAAGACAATTCATTCTTTCTATCTCTCTTCCTTTCTCATAATAATGGTCCTTTTTGCTAGGTTTCATTAAAAGTTGTGCTAAGTAGATAAAGCTGAGTTTGGAGCAATTTAAGTGTATAATTATATAAATGCATGGTAAATAAAATATTATTTTCTCTTTATTTTTAGATATAAATTTTTGCTTGGACGTTGTACAAAATTAATTCGAGTGATATAGTCTCCTTATCTTATTCTCTAAATGTTCGAAATTAATTCTCTCTCCAAAGATATTACACTTCATTTTTCCTAATTTGAAAATTCTCACTATTCAAATCACCCGAAAGAAAGGTGGTCCATAAATGCAATACATTGCTCCTAGAATTATAACTCTGTTGCCCAAATGTACTTTGAATAGAACAGTTTTGATGTACTATTTCCATGGTAATACATTTGGGAATGCTGATGGTGTTTTTTTCCATAGAAAGATCTTCTGGTCACTAAGTAGCAGGAATTGTGGCTGACAAACTGTTTAACATCAAGACAGAGGGGCCTTTATTCCAATTAACTGGGTGACCTTGGGCAACCACTCTGGTGCCCAAATATGATGTCTTCTGTCAATAGCAGAAAAGTAAAATACCTGC
>NW_011888798.1:324175-326571 GCF_000151845.1 Pteropus vampyrus | reverse complement strand
AATATTGGGATATGGAAAGTAAAAAAAAAAAAAAAAAATGGTTTTGAAGAGGACCCAAAGTGTAAAGGAAGTTACTGGCTAGCTATGTGTATTTTATGTTCTGGGGGCTTTATACTGAGGGTAGTTGCAGTGGTACAAACAACTCCATTAGAATACTTTTCATCGTTCTGGCTGGAAAAAAAAAAAAGGCAGAAAAAAAAACTGTGACAGCCAAGATGAAATTTCAGAAAAGGTGAATAAGATTCAGAAGAAAAGAAAGGACTCAAAAATTCTGTGCATAAATCCCATCCAATGTGTCTAGCACATTTTTTGAAACACATTCATGGGGTAGACTGAAAACAGTATAAACTAGATTTGAAAGACAGCAAGGGAAATGAAGATTTGTCTACTCAGAGGCAAACTGGAGATTTTGGTTTCAGTCTAACCAGGTTAATTTTCTTCTAAAGCAAAACCACCAACTTTCTTCATAGGAAAAGAACAGTATCCAGAGTCTCTACAACAAAAGTTTCACAAAGTCTAGGATATTGTGGACAACTTTATGAAACTAAACATAAAAATTTAGACAAGTAAACAAATCCTTAGGGAAATATGACTTACAAGATATCAAGAATAATTTCGAATCTATAGTAATTATGATATTGACACAGGGATAGAAAAAAAAGAGCAATGAAAGTGAAGAGAGCCCCAAAACACATCCTTGTATACATGAATGCTTGATTGATGACAAAGATGTAACTACAGAGAAGGAGGAAAACATACGGAAAAAAAATAAAATTGAATCTTTACCTCACACAAAAATCATCTTAATGTGGTTATAACCTTAAGTGTGAAATGCAAAACTATTAACTTTTGAGAATAATATAGAAAAAAATATTTCTTACATTGGGTGAGAAAAGTTTCTCTTAATCAAGAAAAAAGCAATATAAAAAAAACAGCATAACTAAGTAATAAAAAAGATTAATAGATTCAACCATATTAAAATTATTTTTTTCCTCAAAGGAAACCTTAAGATAATAATAGAGAAATACCAATTAAAACCACAAAGTCCATATATAGCCACCTGATTGGCAAACATTTTAAAATTTGACAATACTAAGTGTTTGTTGATGACATGAAGCAATTGGATTATCTAAACGCCGTTGCTGGACATAAAAATTAATCCAACTGCTTTTGAAAATGTTACCTCATATCCTTTACATTTGAGAAAACTTTGAATCTACTTTTGATTGTACACTAGAGAAGTAGCTAGAATATTTTAATGTTTTAACAGCTCTAAACTGGAAGCACTATCATTGTCAGTTAACAGTAAAATGAAAAAAATAATAATAATAAAGCATGGTATGTTAATCATTGGAATACTATACAGCAGTACTGTTTACAGTTTGGTTCACTAACTGATACTGGTGCAAGAAATGCTTGATATTGGTCTATGAGGAGATAAAGAGCTTGTATTAGAATAAAAATATCAACTACTTTACAAATCACTCTAGGTTTTGTTTTTTTAAGCAAGATTTTCCGAATGAAAATACTGTACATTAATTTTACATTCTTTTGTGTTCACTTTCATTTATTGTGAACTGATCACTTGAGAGCAAACTCCTTCGAGTGGCACTGATATACGGCAAGAAAAATGAAAGAACTACATCTATGTACTATAATATAACCCTAAAAACGTATGTTAAATGAAGAAATGAAACACTAGAAATTTACATAATACGTTTTCATATACCTAAAGATCTAAAAAGGAAAACTCATCTATACTGATAAACATTTTAAAACCATGAAGAAAAAAAGTGAGAAAATAATTACCACAAAATAAAGGTTATAAGGAAGTATGTGATCACAAAACAACTTAAAAGGTGTCTCAGGGGGCAGAGAGTGTTCTATTGATTAATTTGATTGGTGGTTACATGGGAATATATTTCATACTTAACACTCTAAATGTATTCTTTATGCAACTTTATATGTGTGTTGTAACTCATATTAAACTAAATGAGAATAAAAGATTTTTGTGTGTATAATGTCAAACCAGAAAGAGTGTTTCAAGCAAAAGAAAAAGAATACAAAAGGGATACATTAAATAAAAAGGAAGGTGCATATATTTTGTCCCCAAAAAAATCACATTTATCTGAGTTAAACAGAGCAATGATTTGAAAAAAAAAAAAAAAAATAAAGTGGACAGTTACATCAGACCAGATTGAGGAATTCAAAATGAAAGAAAATTTGAGATTGTTGCACAACATTGCCCTAAAACTGCTGAAAGTAATGAGGTAGTTATTAAATGAAGGTAAGACAATAGGAGGGAGATACATAAAGGAATAAGAAAAAAAAAATCTTAGCTAGGAAACTATAAGTCGTATATGAAAAAGAAAGGAAGTAAAGAAGGAAAGAAAACA
>NW_011888798.1:310720-324125 GCF_000151845.1 Pteropus vampyrus | reverse complement strand
TTTGATTGGTGGTTACATGGGAATATATTTCATACTTAACACTCTAAATGTATTCTTTATGCAACTTTATATGTGTGTTGTAACTCATATTAAACTAAATGAGAATAAAAGATTTTTGTGTGTATAATGTCAAACCAGAAAGAGTGTTTCAAGCAAAAGAAAAAGAATACAAAAGGGATACATTAAATAAAAAGGAAGGTGCATATATTTTGTCCCCAAAAAAATCACATTTATCTGAGTTAAACAGAGCAATGATTTGAAAAAAAAAAAAAAAAATAAAGTGGACAGTTACATCAGACCAGATTGAGGAATTCAAAATGAAAGAAAATTTGAGATTGTTGCACAACATTGCCCTAAAACTGCTGAAAGTAATGAGGTAGTTATTAAATGAAGGTAAGACAATAGGAGGGAGATACATAAAGGAATAAGAAAAAAAAAATCTTAGCTAGGAAACTATAAGTCGTATATGAAAAAGAAAGGAAGTAAAGAAGGAAAGAAAACAAACAATAATGAGGACATCCTTCTCCCCTCAAAAAAAAAAAAAAACAGGAAAGAGAAAATAGAAAATTTGCCTGAAAATAAGTACAATCTGAAGATCATAGAGAAGAAAAAGATCAGGGTAAGGACAGAACAAACTAAGTAGAATAAGTGAATATAAATGGATGGACCACTATCTATAAAATCCTAAGTCCTAGAAGAAATAAAAGTCAGTGTCTCAGGGTCTTCATCAGCTCTGGATGAGATTGGAGCTCCATAGTCATGACTCACAGTGGTCTGGAAACTTGTGAACTGAAAAGAGACGTGTGTCCACATGCTAGCACCATATAACAGTGAAATGAGGACAGAATGACTACCATAGATACACCTGTTCAAAGAGTAGGACCATGGCAAGCCTGTAGCAGTCAGTGATCTCAAATAATTTTGAAATTCAGTTGAATATCTGGTGATAGGTCTATAGTGACCCTAGGTCAGCAGAAAAAAGAGTGGCATGTAGTGTGAGCAGAGGGAGGACAAGCTGAAACCTACTGGCACTTCTATATCTGTCTGAAATTCTCTCTATCCAGGATATCTCTCAAAGAGTAATGGCCCATGGTTAGTGACAGGCCACAGTTTGCTACCAGTCTATAAGGAGATAAACACAGAAATTGAAATAAATATTTAGAAATTTTTATAGTGACTTAATCAACCAAGCAAATGACCAATGATGTCCTACTGTTAAACATAATATGAAGAAGTATGGGTATTAATCAAAGTCGTGTGGTGAGTTACATGTGCACAGTTGAAACATGATACAAAGTATGATTAGTTTAAGTTGCTATATAGCTATAACCAATAGTGCCAACTTACTAAGATTTTAATTTATATAATCATTAAAATTTTTCATCAAGTTCATTTAATTTAAAGTTTAGCTACATTAGGGAAGTAAACATTGCATTATTCATTTTAACTCTAATTTAGATATGGTAAAACAAGCTTCAACTTTGTAAACACAGCCACAGGAATAAACCAAACTGTGACAATAGAAATGATTCCGAAGAAATGGAGATCAAATGAGTGTATATCAATTTTACTTGAAAGTGTGGCCTTTCATATATTTAGCATAATTGATGGTAAATTGCTAAAACAACATTGTATTATTTGTGGAAATGTAATAGTTAATGAGGTGATTAAACTTTCAAAACTTAAATGACATTATCATAAAAAGCATAAAAACTTAAGTTCAAAACCAAAGAACTATTTGAAAGAGAGATTATTAAAAAGTCTGCAAAAGTAGATATTCACTATTTTACATATAAACACGAATGCATTGTGGGCTTCTTACAAAGCAGAACTTTGGGCTGCTAAGACAGAAAAAAATGAATGATTGTAAAGACATAAATAAAACACCACATTTGCTTGAAAATGTTCAGTGATTGCTACAAAGAAGGTAACTAAAGTATCACTTTTCAGTCACATACCTGAACATATTCAGGTACTGAGGACTAGTTAGAAGAACAAATAATGCTAGCAAAGACTTTTTTCATTGTAGTTTGATTGATGCACAACTATTGCTATAAGGACATTTTTTTTACTATACAGACAATTTAAATTTGATGAGTTTAGGTTGGAATCTTTCTCTCACTTTTTTCCCTTAATTTTTAACAAACACAACTACCTCTGCACTCTATAAAGCTATGAGTTCTTGCACTGCAGACAAATGTAATTTGGACATTAAATTGTGGATACAAATATATTCTAAAGATGCAGCTACTTCTGGAGTAGTTATCCTAATTAAGGAGCTTGTATTGGAATGCAAAACAGCACAATGCTTTCTTCATTGGAAATATCATGTTAAAAAAGTAAAATTATTATGATTAAATAATCTAAGGGATGTACTAACATAAATAATGTAAAGGCTAATGGGCTAAATTTGATACTATTCTTAATTAAGTGATAAAACAGAAAGTACTTATAAATAACTATTATTGCAGACTGAGCTACTAAGTTTATTGATGTTAAAGAGTCTATCAAGAATGTTGTGATGTTGTGTTTTTGTTAGGTAAGAAACCAGTTTAATTCCAACTCTGAACCAGATGTGAACAAAACAGCTCTATTTATTTATTTTCTGATAATATTTTTTATTTTACTAATCATACTTCTTATGTAAGAATGATGCAACATTTTTTCCAATGGTAGAAAAATTCAAAGAACAAAAACACAAGTGAGAAATTAGAGACTTTCAATAGATTGCAATGACAGTTTTCAAAATTTCACTGTTTTTAAAGAGGTAGATGATTCTGTTATTATACATCTGCCAAATTTATCATGGAACACCATATAAATTTGGTAGTACATTCTGAGATTGTTTCCATCCAAAGAAGATGTTTTCATGTGAAATTCATGGATCCAGAAACAATCTATTTCACTAAACAATAATATAAATTAAACCATAACTCCACATAAATTATTAGAATTGCTACTGATGAGGATTGAAGACACTTTTGAGTATAAAACATAATTTGCATCATTTTTAATAAACATGAAAATGAATATCCTTAGCTTACTAAAATTATTTTATTTTTATTAAATTTATTAGAGTGATATTCATTAAGACAATTACAAAGGTTTCAGGTATTCAATAATACATCATATGTATATTGCATTGTGTGTTCACCACCTAAAATTAAATTTCCTTTCGTCACCATATATTTGACCCCTTTTACCCTTCTCTATCTCCCCCGCTCCCCGCTTTCCCTCTGGTAACTACTAAACTGTTGTCCAGTGTCCATAAGTCTCTGTTTGTCTGGCTTGTTACTTTCAGTTTTATATTCCACATATGAGTGAAATTATATGGTTCCCAACTTTTTTTATGTAACTGATTTCACTAAGCATGATAATTTCAAGATCCATCCATGTTGTTGCAAATGGCAGTATTTCATCTTTTCTTAAAGCTGAGTAATATTCCATTGTATATATGTACCACAACTTCTTTATCCAATCACCTAATGAAGAGCCCTTTGGTTATTTCCAGATCTTGGCTACCATGAATAGTGCTGCAATGAACATACATATCTTATTTCTGTACTAAATCATCTACTTGTGTTTCATTTGTATCATTTCTTCAAATAAAGTAATTTGGTATGCCTTTTTTCACCTCCAACCCTGCCCCCCCCCCAAAAAAAAATATGTATTCTTCCTAAACAGAGCTTCTGGAAAGGGTGGGTTCTCTAATCTTGAGTTCTACTAAAACAAAACAGAAACAATTTAGTTATGCATTATCCCCTGTGAGTAGTATTGCCATCAACCCGACCTATTTTAGAGTAGTAAGAAGAAGTGAACTCATTTGTTACATTAAAAACTGTAAATATTGGTGGAATCATTGTTTCTTCATTCAGCTTACCTATATGAGGGAATTGTTATTTTTTTTTTTCCCAAGAGTTTTCCAGTGGTTGTAGAATCTTAATTTCCACCACCATTACCTATATGTACACTTAATAAAGTGTGAATGATTTTATAATTTTTTCTATGCTATATCTGTTCCAATTTTATTTATTTATTTATTTATTTATTTATTTATTTATTACCTTTTTTTTTTTTTTTTAGGCGAGGCAACCCTGGGTTGACCTCACAGATTTCAAGGACCTTGTCAGTTTACAATCCCTTATTTTTTATATTTTGTGCTCCTACAACACTTGGTCTTCCTAGGTGGTCTCCCATCCAAGTACTAACCAGGCCCTATCCTGCTTAGCTTCCGAGATCAGACAGGATTGAGCTGGTTCAGGGTAGCAAGGCCGTAGACTGATTTTATTTATTAAAATTTATTTTATTGCTGTTGAGCCAAAAAAATATTTCAAAGAAGAATTTAAACAAAATATTCTTAAAAACACTATTCTAAAAAGCTATAGTAATTAGTAAAATTTGAAAATTTAAAAAATAGAACATCTGAATCAAAATCACTTAAATTCAAAGAGTAAAAGATGCCAGAATAAACAATCAATGTCATAAAATAAATTTTCAACAAGCATAAAGACACTGTGTAATTATGGCCTTAAAGTCAGAGATTGAAAAGTGACTCTGAAAGAGAATTTAAGTCATTATTTCCTACTGGAGAAACAGTAAGATATCTAATTGATTTGTTTGAAGTAAGGAACAGGGCATGTAGAGCTTAAGCTTTTCTCTTTCTTTCCTACTTTGATCTGATATGTGTATTTTTGTTTGTTCCTAGGCATTTCATAAACTGGAGATAAAGACTGTCCTCGTGGAGTGAGGTCTCAGTTTTACAGCATAGCCTATGACTGTATGATTCATAAAGTATATTCTTCCACATAGATCAGGGCAAAAGCTAATAGTTTTGTCTCCATTTGTTTGGCTCCTTTGTCCATCTAATTTTGAACAGAAATCTGGCAAATGGTATGAGTCTTTGTCAAGTCTCTGTGCCTACTAAGAAAGGCAATTTTACAAGTCATATGCTGAAAATCTGAGAGATACCGCTTTCATTAAAATAACAATTTATTATTTGTCTTGTATGAATATATTATAGTCTTTTGTCTCTCTCATCTATCACTTACCTATCCATCTATATGTCTGTCTATCTACCTATCTATTTATCTGTCATCTAATATCATAGTCTTGGGACTGGTCTCCATGCATCAAGAATTAAGTCATAAATAGTTTTGATTACACTCTCATCCATATTTTATTATCAGAAACAATATCATGTTTTATAATTTATCCTGTTGTGAAATACAATATGCCTGTTACTCTGATCTCCAAAATATTCTTGTGTCACATGGAAAACTCTTCTGTACTTATGAGTTAACAGAGGGATGGTAATAGAAGGGAAAAATAATGTCATCCTTACAGTTACTTTAACACAGACTTTTAAATACAGACTTTTTATATTCTGTTCCATTCACAGGAGTTCTTGTCAACTTGCATTATATGTGAATAACACAAAGACTTAAAGACATTCCCTCTGGTTAAATAAGAAAACCTAACAGTTTTCCAGAGCATACAGGATTAATCACACATAATAATTATGCAAAGTGATAACACACTTATTATAAAAGAAAATACACACCATTAAACAAACAGTGGCAGAAAGTTCTAGGAAGAAGGAAAATAAACATTAATTGGTAATGATAAGGGGGGAAGAAAAGGACACTCAGAAATATAAATTCTCATTTTAACTGGTGAAGTATTTTGGGTCTAAGGATTTCAATGCTCTGGTTCTTCTGTGTCTGTGCTGGCCCCTGTTGTCAATGAATCATCTGCAGTGAAACACTTGGCCTTGACAGTCCCCTGTTAGCCTGGCACATAAAGCATATTACTAAGCATCTTGTCTTTCATTTTCAATTTTATGCTTTTAAACACTTCTTGATGCCAAAGAAGTCAAGTGAGTCTGCAATCCAGAGGAGGGATTTTTAATACTACAAAATAGAATTAGATGAACAGACCATTTTAATAGTGTGGTTCTGTTTCCAAAAGCTGCTTCTACCATACAAGAAAGTAAAATAGGTAAGAAATTTCTCTGATCAACCTACATGTAATGCTAAAGGAAGTACCCATCTTACACTTGGCTTCGTTAATATAAAGCACCAAAACCAAACCAGTGGGGCAAAGAAATTTTTGGAGTTCACCAATTTTGTTTTTGAAATGAGCTGCATGGTCACTTCATAGTTTATATTGTTCATCATATTCACGAAATGACAATCTGTGTACTTCTTTTGTTTTCTTAGGTTTTCTTTGAGTATTAGTAAGTTCAACTGCCAGTTTCCCCCATTTAACAGTTAAAACGTTTATACATTACCATGTCCATCATGGCCTCTTGCATATTTCTCCAGATGATGGGTGATTGAATGTGGCAGAATTGTTCATTCACTGTGTGGGTCACTAGAATTTCTAGCAGTAAGAGAAATATAGATGCAAGGTATAGTCATGTCATATTAATCCTATTGTCCTGAGAAACAACCTGTGTCTTTGTGTGTACTCTGGATCTTCAAGTTCACTATTTTCTGAGAAAGGATTTCACCATCATTACATACAAATACATTCTCTGACAATTTCAATATTTTGAGAAAGAAATCCAATTACATGTAATAATAATGCCACCCTACACTATACTTACTCCATCACTTTAAAACTTTTAGATACAGTAGGAGCACTGAACTGGGAACCAAGAACTTTAGATTATAACCCCAGCTCTACCGCTAACTAGCTGTGTGGTTAAGGGCAGGCTAACTAATCCACTCTAAGTCTCAGTCTCTCTCCTCATAAAATGATGAAGACATGCAGATAACGCATCTAAGTGATTCAACTGAGATACATAACAAAGGATGTGGGGGTTTTGGTAACTGTTGGACCCAAGTCCACCTTAAGGATGTGAAATTCTTTTGCTTTTTTTTTTTTTTTTTTAATAGCAGTTTGTTAACTGAGCAATATACATTTGTTTTGGATTTATCTTAGGAAATCTTAGTTTGCAACTTATGATTTTTAGAAACAGTTTAAGCTCTTTTTAATGCAAGTTCCTTTGATTCTACAAAAGTTTCTACATTAATATTCAATCTACTTTAGTGCTATAGAATCAAAAGCAGACATGTCTTATAGGAGAAAAGTAGTAGGTCAGAAAGGTTGTGTCATTTTTCTTTAGCTGTATAGCACAAATAAAACTTGTATTTTTCCAAACTTTATAGTAAAAATATCATGAACAGGAACTATCAATATGGAATTTTTCCATCAGCATCACACGAAGTAGACCATTAAAAGAGTGCCAACATATTTGTTGATAAACTTCATTATCCATTATTTTTTTCTTCATTGATTTTTTACTCTCAGTCTACTTTCTGGCTCTATCTATGGGGGTCACTAAAAGCACAAGAGGCTCAGATAACTATATTTTAGCTTCTTTTCAAATATTTACATGTCAGGGTAGGGGCTTGCAGAGGAGTTGTGATTAGTTGCCAACAAATATCAAGAATCAAATGCAATTGTTGGTATTTAAGAGTTTTTCTGTTTATTTCTGCAAATACATTGGATAAATATTGTCAATTCAAAGTAAACTTCAGGGTATATATAATTTTCAAAGATGGTAGTTTTCTAGAGTTTTGTATTGTTCAAAACACATAGCATACTGTAAGATTTTCAGTCAGGGTTAATAGTGCCGTGTGTGAAGAATCAAGAAACTGCCTTGCCCTCTGGCCCCTTTGAAACTAATTAGAAACTTCCATTAAAAAGCTTAATATCTAATGTGGACTTACAAGTGAAGAAAATGAACTTAAACAGATGCAATCGCCGTTGTGAAGGATACAAATTCCGAGTGTCATATTTGGAATAAACAGGAAAACACAAACAATTTGAACTTGAGAGAAGATAATAAAAGCATAGTATGGGAAACACAGACTACTGGTCTTCAGATACTGTTTTGAGTGATATTCAGAGGATTTTGATCAGAAGCTACCATTTGTCTCAGTCACTTGAGAATTATTTATTAACATTGCCATTTCTGCCAAATATTTTTTATTTATCCCCACTGACGTGATTAGGAAACCAATTCTCTCTAATGATGATCCCAGTTGGTGACAAATACCATTGCTCTGTGGATTTGTTAAAATCCACTCTTCTATCTCCAAGACAAAGGTAAGAGTATAGAATCTAAATGGAACTAAAAATATATATTAAATTCATTTTTTTGCCATTTCATTATAGTCTCATAGGTTGCCCATATACTAAAAGTATTGTGCTGTCCAGTTCAAGTTAACAGAAATTCAGCTGAGCAAATACAAGACCTCTAATATAGGTATTTTCATGTCAATTACATGTTAATTTGTGATTTTTATCATTGTAATGTATTTATCACCAAATCTTAAAAATGAGAGTTGTCTCTAGTATTTTTTACTGCATTGAAAGTAGTCTTTTGTGAGACTCCATGCTTCATTCAAATGTTTATTCTCTTATTATTTTCCCTATTCTCACTTTGATTCAGCCTCACTGGCTTCATTAATGGTTTTTGGACTTGCCAAGCCATAAGCCTTTATTCTTACTGTTTCCTCTGCCTAAACACTCTTATTCCAGATATCCACTTGCCTAAATATGTCACCTCCTTCAAGACTTTGCTCATATTTTACCTTCTCGATGAGGATTGACTTGAAACCCCTATTTCTACAAGTTTCATGAAGCATTTGTTATCCCTCTTACTCTATTCTACTATTTTATAGATTTTATAGCCCGTAGCATTTTACAATGCACTAAATAATTTACTTATTCATTACATATATCATTTATTGTCTGCTTTCCTCCTTTAATATCTAAGTTCTTCACGGGTCTCAAAGATCAATAGTTTTGTCTGCTATAACTCATGGACTTAATGTACTCAGTATAGAGACTGTTTCTAAGCAAATAGTAAACGTTCAATAAATATTTTTGTTAACTTAATTGATTAGTTACCAAAGACTTATAATTATAAGTTAAAGTTGCCTTGTTGAATAAAAATACTGATTTAAAAAAAATAACAATGTAGACACTGAAAAATGGTCCAAGCTGTCAACAAGCCAGAGGTAGATAATTTTGAGAAAGATTGAAAACCAAATAATCCCGCTCCTAATATTTAATAATTAATATTATTTATATTAAGACTTTGATATAACATCATGTTTTATTTTGATAAGTTTACATCATAATAAACTCTTTTAATTTGGAAAAAAATGGTGCTGTAGTTTTTTGCCAAACATCCATCAAATGGTTTGCATATGCTTAATTTTAGAGAAACTTGAGCATATTGTATATAAGAAAAAGCCCAAAGAGATGATGTTAGAGATTGAAGTTTAGACCAGATTATGAACAGAAGTGCTTTAAAATAATCAGTAAGAAATAATGAGAACCAGCACCAGAGGTAAGACCAAGAAGATGACTGATATGGAAAAAGAGTTACAGATATTTCCCAAACAGTCCAATTTGGCAAGTGCAATGTCCTCATTTACAATTTTGGACAAATATGTGATTCTTACATTTCTTTTTTCTCAATAATATTTATATTTCAGGATTAACCAAAGATAATATGGATGACCTAACAGCTAAAATAGAAAATATTAGCAATAAAGGTACACACACACACACACACACACACATACACACACACATACACATACACACACAGATACAGCTACCAATTAGATGCAGATATAGATAAAATCATTCCACTTTTAGTGAACACAGAATCTGGCAATATTTTATAGGTACAAACTAAACAGAAATCTACTGCTGAAAGATACAATTGACCCAAACCTCAGTCTACTCATATTAATCTAGCAACTTGGGTTTATTCATTAGATAACAATTACCTTGCAAAAGACAAACACAACCATTGTAAAGCACTGGCACACAGGGTAGATCATGAAAGTGGAAGCAAATGTAGTGTGAGGTCACAAGAAATACATGAAAGGAAGAAATAGGAAATAAAGGAGATAACCATAAGTGCCCTTATGGATAGAGGGTGTGAGAAGCTTAGAAAAATATAGGGCAACCTGAATCTCTGTTCCAATAAGACCTGGCCAGACTGAGTGATATGCCAAAGTTTAAGACCCCAAAGTGAAAACCTAAATTAGTGATTAAAGCTGTGAAATGAAGTATGCCTGTCCTAAGATTCATGACACTGCAAAAATGCAAGAAACAGGGTTAGTTTTCATTCCCTGACTTCCAGATCTTTTCTATCTCTATTTATTATTCTTTCTTAAGTCTGCTCTCTCTTCTTTCTGTCCATTAAGAGGAGTGAAAGTAACAAACCTGTTAGTATAAAGAGAATAAATTGTTTATAAAGAAATAAGGCCAGGGTTGTCAGCATATGTGGGGACTTGCTATATAACTGAGCTGCTGTTCTGGTAGTTTGGGTAAATAATAATTTATTTGCTTGACTATTGACTGAGATGACAAATTCCTTATGTTAGCTCAAAAGAATGATTGCTTTTTAAAAAAACAGGGCAAGAAATAAACAATTATACATCTCTGCTATGTGCTTGACACTATCTTGTTCTCTTTGAAAGGCTATCTTATTTCATCCTCTCAACAAACATGTAACTAAACATGTAAATAATAAAACAAACATGTTTTACTAAAACCAATTACAGATGAGGTAACCGAGTCTCTGAGAGGTTAAGTCACTTTCCAAAAGTATATAAAAACTTCTGTAAATTATGCTGTAATGCTAATTCATTCCACGTTTTTCCCCTGAAACTTTGTGTTAAAAGACATAAATTTTCTTTTAAAAGTTTTATTTCTCTTATGTTATATAGATCGAGGAATTTCTCACAAATCCACAAAAGGAAGGCTTTCTTCTCATATTTTATTTTTTGGTTTATGTATCACTTTCTCAGGCACACCTTCCCTGGTCATCAAAACTAGCTTAGCTAATATTTTTTTACACTCTCATAGTAGCTGTATTTTTCCTTTGCAGGGTATACTACTTTAGCAATTATGCAGTTAAGTATGTACTACTTAGTTATCTACCTTCTCTTACCACACAATTTCACAAGACCAGAGACTATGCCTATTTTATTAATTTATTCCCAGCATTATGGAGGGAAGGAGGGGAGAAAGAAAAAAGGGAGGGAGAGAGGGAGAAAGAGAAGGAAGTTAGGACGAGAAGAAGCCTCTGCTGGAAACATCAGGATCAAATTCTAGTATAATCAACCAAGATAGCTAGACTATCGTGGAAACTGGCAGTTTGTCCTCTTGTCATCAGCAAATTTAACCACTATGCAGTAGCTTCTCTCCTCTGGTAACTCAGTGTTTCATTAGAGTTTAAGGTCCTCGTAATAGATTCTTACATTCTAAAGAGACGAGATTAGCATGTATGGTAAATAAAAATAATTTACTCAAATACTGTGTTTATTTTTTCTAAGTTTCTTATAAGCCCTGATTTTGATTTCTAAGTCAAATGTCAGAAAGGAAAGTGGAGAAAATGCATTGAAAATCGACGTGTGTGTGTGTGTGTGTGTGTGTGTGTGTGTGTGTGTGTGTTTATAAGTGATTATGTTTTACTTCTCAATTCCACTATATTGCACAGAATAGTAGTTAAAGATGCAGTGTAAAGTCAGGCTACCTGCATTCAAATTATAGGACCATTATTTACAAACTGAATTACCTTGGGCAAGTTACTTAAGCTCTCATTGTCTCAGTGTTTTTTAATTTTGTCAGTTAAGCTGGTATAATATTACTCATCTTCAAATAAAATAAAAATAACAGACTTAAGTGTCTATTAAGTCTATAGACCAAAGCCTGAAATACTATAAATACTCAATAAGCCTTGACCATTACAATAATTATTTCGAAGAAAAACTGGAAATAAAATATGTGATTATTTGGAGAAATTCAGAGCAACTTAGCTCCAAAAAGCATAAAAATATCCTAATATCCTCTTCAATAATACAGATAAAGATATTGAAATTGAATTATAATATGGAATGCAGGGACAAACTAGGAGCAGGAATAAAAATATATCTCAATATGTTAGAAATGCCTTTTTCTTCCCTTTCCTTCTTTCAAAACATCCCCAAAGTACAAGGAGAACAAGAAAGAATAATGAAAACTTGAATTTGGCTGAACTAAGAGATATCTTTAATCATTTAACCTGTAACATCTCATGATGAAGAGAGTAGAAAATATTAAATGATTTAATAGAGTGGTATAAAGTCAAATCTAATAGATGTGAAGAGATGTCTACATGGCAAAGTTTTCTCAGATTGCAGATTCCTTAAAAGTCTTTGGAAATGATAGGGGGAATATTAGTCTGGATCTTAAAACTGAAACATATTGAACTCAAGATAAACTTCAATGAGACTAAATTTCAAAATATTTAGTGGAAAATCCCAGAAATAAACAATTTATAAGTATTAAATTGTATGCAATTCCGACTGTCATGATAAAATTTTGAGCCATCTTGCTTTGTCCCACATGAGACGTGAATCATCCCTTTTTCCATAGTATCCAAGCTCCATACACTCCATGCCCCTTAGTCACTTAGCCCTCTCAGTTATCAGATGGCTATGAGAGAGACAGAGACAGAGAGAGAAAGAGATACAAATACAGACATAGACACAGACACAGACACAGAGACACAGACACAGAGACACAGACACAGATACAGACACAGTCACAGACACAGACACAGATACAGACACAGACACAGACACAGACTACATTCACATAATTTTTATTACATTATATTATTAAATTACTCTATTTTATTACTGCTGTTAATCTTTTACTGTGTGCCTGGTTTATAAATTAAACTTTATCATATGTATGTATGTATAGGAAAAAACATAGTATATACAGGGTCTGGTACTATCTGAAGTTTTAGGCATCCCCTGGGGGTGTTGAAAAATATCTTCCATGAACAAGGGGGGACTACTGTGTAAATTAATTAAATCTACATATCATTAAATCTAATAATGGTGATTCTTCTGATCTATAAACATGTTATCTTTTTCTACTTAGGTTTTATTTAATTTCTCCTATTAACTCTATTTAATTTTCAGAATATATGCTTTATATACATTTTGTTAACTTTACCCCTAAGTATTGAATATTTTTTATGTTATTGAACATAATATTTTTAATTGAATTTCAAGTTTATTATTATTATATAGAAATAGAATAAATGTTTAAATTGAACTTGAATGTGTGCTAAATTTTGTCAAATATCTTTTCTGTACTTGAGATAAGCATAAACTTGTTTTTTCCTTGGTTGACCTCACAGATTGCAAGGACCTTGTCAGCTTACAGTCCCTTATTTTTTTAATTTTTACACCTACGACACCTGGTCTTCCTAGATGGTCTCCCATCCAAATACTAACCAGATCTGACCCTGCTTAGCTTCCAGGATCAAATGGGATCGGGCTTGTTCAGGGTAGCATGGCTGTAGACTGATTTT
>NW_011888798.1:302325-309605 GCF_000151845.1 Pteropus vampyrus | reverse complement strand
GTATATATACACACAAATGCATATACATATACACTTATATATACATATACATGTGTGCATGCACATATACACACACATATATATATATATAATTTCTTAATGTGTACTGTAACAAATTCTTAAAACTAGAAAACAAATGGTCAGTCTCTTCTTTAAGACTGACCAATATGTAAATTCTTTTCATATGTAGACCTTCCTGCACATTATATTATCTATAATTGTACCATAATTTACGAATTTGATTAAGTGGGAGATTAGATCTCATTTTAATGAGACAGAGTCATAATTTTTCTTTTTTTGCTTAGCAGTTTCCTCTTGTTTTAAGCTTCAAAACTCATACTAATAGCCATTGTTTATCCAAATTAAAAAGAATTCACAATTTTTCAAACATTTGAGTACCAGCAGTAGAGTGGCAGTCTCTTGTGTTGCTCAGAAAATTACCTTAGATTCCAGGATCAAACCCCATGAGTTTAATTTTATCAAAGAATAGATGTCTTATGAAATATAGTCCCAACCAACATAATCAGTACCTTTCAAAGTATGTTTGACATTGAGAAGGACTGAAAAACAACATAGAAGTCAGAGAAACAGACATCGATGGCCTGTCAAATTTTTTGTAGACATCATGCTATTATCAAGGCACATAAGGATAAAATAAAATGACCTAGCTGACCACAGGCTTACAAATGTCTTGGGAAGGAAAGAAAAATGGTGAATCAAAAGGTATCTTTGTTGCATGTCCCCCCAGGCTTTCTTATTGACAGGAATGACAATGGTCCCAAGATGCACCATTATCTATGACCAGCAAGCAGACATCAAATGCTCCTGAGCTGTATCTGTCAGAATAGAAAATTCTGCTCAAAACAGACAGGGCTTGTTACGTTTTGTTCAGCTAAGGTTTGTCAAAAGCTAGGGTCACTTGTACGTGCCCTGCCCTGAAGGGAAACTGTAAAGCCAGAGAAGTACATTATTCCTCAATGTTTCTTCTGCAAGGAGACTTTGAGTCTGCTTGACCAAAATGTTTTGAAAGTCAAGTCAGGACTCAAAGGAAGTGGAAAACAAAGTTAATAGTCTGTCATTTAACTACTTAGGAATGAGGCTCACATGCTAAAGAGGCAGAATTTTAAAAGATTCTTACATTTAGATAATTTTTGTGCTAAGTGTGATTTGTTATTTCAAACTCAAAAAAGAAAATACTACTGTTGCCGAAATTACAGAGAACAACTTAATGTGTTCTGGCCAAGCATTTTATGCCAGGGCATTATGGAGCTTATTACAGCTTGAAATATTTACATTGGTAAAAGATTTCTCTAATTTGCTTCTTTTTTACTAAAGAGAGATTTTATATACAAATGTCCAGCCTCTGACACTTAAGTAAACTCAATAACTTGGAGAAACATCTGTTAACCACTCATAAGAAAATGCAAGTTGAGAGTATTTCTTTAATTGACTCCTTAACAAAAGTAACACAAACTTTTTTTCCTCTTTAATATATTTGAGGGTGAAAATGTAGCCATCACAAAGACAGTGAACAACGGGATTTTTAACTCCCCTCCCTTTCTTTATTATTTTTTTCTTTCCTTCCTCAACTCTTTCTTTTCCTCTCCTCCCCTCTTCTCTTTTTTATATTGTTTTACTTCTCAATTCATAGTTTAGCACTTTTCCTAGACCCAGAAAAAAGTTCCATTTTGATCAAATCTGTTATAACTGTTCTTGTTAAAAAATATTATGTCATTACCATTATCATAAATTATCATGTAATTTTTTTAAAAGTTTGCAAACTGATAGTTATGAGTTTTGTGTTTTACCTACATGATCTTTTCCAAAGGCTTGATTTATTTGCCATCTTTAGAAACTGGAAGATTTCATGCAATAACTTATTTTCGGGATTCTTAGAAAAAGAGAAGTGGTGGTAATTTGGCAGTGCTGAGTTTGAAATTCTGCATAGCAATATTCTTCTAAAATGTAGGAGGTGGGAACACGGCTAGACAGGACCTGTGAGCCCCAGTGTATCACAATTCCACCAAGTTACTTCTCTCACTTATTCATAGAGGTTTGAGTTGCTAGTTCTGCTCAAATTCAATTAACAAATTAAACTAATCAGCTACTTCCCATATTGTACATGACTACAATTCTAGTTGGAAACTCACATCAGAATGTAATTATCAAATTCTTCAATAAGCAGAAATTCAGTCTCCATCACCAGACTGTGAGCTTTGTTAGGAGGGTGACCATATTTTAGACATTGTTTACTATTCATAGTCATGCCAATGTGCCACATATAGAGTGGACATTAGTAAATGCTTGTGGCAGAAAGAAAGGAAAGGAGAGAAGAAGAGAGGAAGGGAAGAAAATATTTTGAATAAAGAAAATTCATCTTTTATTTTTTTCTATCTCCAATAGTACTAGTGATGCTGTATGTACTTGAATAAATATTCATGCTCGACTGGTTAAACAGGAAAGAATATAAGCCTTAGAATGTTATATTACCCAGCTAATATTATAGTGAAGTTCACATAAGATCTTATAAGTATTTGTCTAATTAATTTCAGAGAAGATTTATGATAATGATTATGAGACATATTTTTGATAATATCTTATTTCCAATAATGTTGTGCAAGATCATCCATCTTCCTTCACTATTTCTCAGCTATAAAGTTAGAAATATTATCTCTACTCTAATCACTGAGGCAAGGAATTTTGCTGGGGTAAAATAACAATTCCTTTTGACTTGGAATATCTTTTAATTATTGAGGAGTCTAAAATTTCCTCCATGCAAAATTCCAGAGAAAAGGGACACTAGATTTGGAGTCAGTAGCCTTTGGTTTCAGGTTCTAGATAGGTCATTTATTAGCTGTACTATGGACAACAATCACTTAATCCTGATATACCTTAATCTTTTCATCAATAAAGTGTAGTCAACATACTTCCCTTGATAACATTACAGTATTGTAAAAGAAATTGAAAATACTATGTAAAAATGTAAGCATTTTATGTTTTTAAGAAACCTATAAGCATATATGTAATAAGGAACATAAACTTGAGAATAAATTCCTGTTTTAATAATAAGCCATACAATTTAATATTTTCTATTTATCACTCAATTTTATAAAGACAATTGATTTAACTAGTCAATTAGTCTGAAGGTCAATTTGACTGCATTAACCAATTAATTCTGTAATAGAGTCAAACAGTTGATCAATTCATGTTAGCAGAGAAATGCAAATTATCAAAAATTGTGTGTTAGGATTACCTAGAGTAATTTACTCATTGTTTTATTTCTGATTATGAGATTTCTAATGCTAATGTCCCTGATAAAGTGCAAAAATTCCTAGAGGTACATGGAAATTTATGAACAACAGTGACCGTGTCCAATAATCTCTGTAATTATTTCTCTCACTTTATCATGATACACTTTTGACATTTCTAGTCATTACTCTTAGGCAAGACCAAATGGCCAACTCTATGAAGCTTTTTTGATATTCTCTAAAGTTTAACACTCTATTCACAGTATTCTATTCATTGTTAGAGCTATCTTACTGTTACATTTTAATTATCTATTTATGTGGCTATCTCTAATAAAATTGTCAGGATGTTGAACATAGAGACTGCATAGTCTTTGTGTTGGAACCAAAAAATCTAGCATAATATCTGGACTTTCCAGGTGTTCTGTAATCATTTGTAAAAAGAGAAATGTAAGAGTTATTGTACTACTGTTCAATATAAAAAAAAATTTTAAACAATAATAGAAAAAAGAATATATGAAGAGGGATAATAAATTGGAGCTTTAACTGTGATCTCTTCTCTTCTCCCCATTTGCTGTCTTTTTGGATCATCTGTTGGTTGACTCTCTTCCTTCTACCTTAGAGGTGGCCTTTTTTTTGTTTGCACTTTTCCTACAGGTGGACAGATATACTCTTGAAAAAAAAAAAAAAGAATTATCTTGAAAGCCATTGTTTTTTATTGTACTTGATCATGAAGAATATTTTCTGAATCATTCTGACTGATGATAAAAACTCAAGGCATATAACTGAGGGCATGGATTATAAAACATAAGCTAAGTAATAGAGCAGAATATGTGACAACTGAAAATTATTTTCTTTTACAAAAGGAAAGAAGAATTTGACCAACTTGAAAGAAGCAAAGTATTTTAGGGAATATGACTACAATTTAGGTACTTGTGAGTACCTGAAGAGGAGTCATCACATCAACAGAGAAAAGATTTATTAAACAAATGAAGTTTAGAGGTATATCACAAGTTAAATCTAAAGTAACATTAATTAAATTCTCAAGTGGACTTAAAAGCCCTGGCAAACTAGAAGAGGCCAAGAGCTGGGATCTGGATGATGTTGTAAATATAGACTTACAGAAATAGGCTATAGAAGAAATAAGAATGAGAATATCATTGATAATTGTCAGCACTTGATGGTAGCCAAGATCAAGAGTAACCAGCCTTCATGAAGCTGAAGCCAGTGTGGCCACAAAAAAATCGTGCAAAGCCATAGCCTTTGGTCAATGCAAATGATAGGTAAACTTCTAGAAATTTAAACTGTCCTTAGGAAGAAGAAAGAAAGAAGATAGGAAAGATAAAAAATTTTGAATTGATTGTGTTTAAAATATAAATACACTAAAAAATTAAACTACCTTTTGACCCAGCAATTGCACTTCTGAGTATTTATCTAAAGAAAACCAAAACACTAGTTTGTAAAGATCTGTGCACTTCTATGCTCACAGTAGCACTGTTCACAATTGTCAAAATATGGAAACAATGTAAATGCCCATCAATAGACGATTGAATAAAGAAGTTATGATACATACATGCAATGGAATATTGCTCAGCCATTAAAAAAAATGAAATCTTATCAATTGCGATTACATGGATGGACCTAGAAAGTATTATGTTGAGTGAAATAAGTCTGAGAGAGAAAGATAAATACCGTATGATTTCACTTATATGAGGAATCTAAGGAACAAAAGAAATGAACAAACTAAACAGAAACAGACTCACAGATACAGAGAACAAACTGATGATAGTCAGAGGGGAAGGGAGTTGGGAAGCTGGGTGAAAAAGGTGAAAAGATGAAAAGGTACAAATTAGTAGTTAGAAAACAGTCATGGGGATTTAGAGTACAGCATAGGGAATACAGTTAATATTAGTGAAATATTTGTGTGCAGTTCCCGATGGGTGCTAGGGTAATTGGGGAGATCACTTCGTAAATTATGTAAATATCTAACCATTGTACTATACACCTGAAACTGATATAAAATGATAATAAACATTTTTAAAAAACAAACTGAGGTATATATATATATACACACACACATACACTAAACCTAATGCTAGCAGTGATTTTGTAATCTTGAATAAAATATTGAAACATATCAGCTAATTAAAATAGAAACATTAAGAAAACTTTCATTATATTAAAAAAGTTATAGTTCTTTTTATATTGATGTGTGTGCTGTTACAACCACACAATTTAAAATGGCTACATTTAATTCTGAGTATACTTAAGAGTTTAAATTGTTTTAGTGGATATTTTAGAATGATAACAATAGATATTTGGTATGCAAATAAAAAATAGTTTTTGTTAACTTGGATAACCTATTCTACATTATTCACATAATATTTGATTAATAGTTTACATTTTGGGTTTGTCACTATTCATGATTTCAAAAACATATTTTTATAATAATGACAATTAATATGTTATGGTTTTATTTAAAATGTTTTATGAGAAACAAAGCCGAGGCTTTCACTAAGAAACAAGCTATCCTTTCATTGCTTTTGTATTTGGCTTATTGAAAAATTTGAAAATAACCTGAGTCGAAGCTTAGACTCAATCACTTACTAACTTTGTGCCTAGAGCAAATCAATGAACAGGTCTAGACTGCCTTCTATCTGTAGTTTATGTGATGGGGATGAATCCATTTATCCTAGCTTTCCAAAAAGATCGTTGGATGGTTCCAAAGCATTAATAAATGGGGAAGTGTATTGAAAACAAAAGAGCTCTGCAATGTAATTTATTATTTTATCAATCTGTTATAAAATATTTCTAAACGTTATCAAAAGTACTATTTCATTTTTCTTACAGCAGAGTACTTCTCAATTATTCATAAAATAAAATCACCTGACTATATAAATTGGTCTGTTCCCTTGTAACACCTAATTTCACCTTCATAATTAACAAGTTACTTTAATGTACAGGGTGTAACATTGGAATAATAAATTATTGAAAATACATGCTAGTTTACTTTTTACACAGTTTAAAAGGACATCATTGACATAGATGACTTAAGAACTACTTTAAAAATAAATATAATTTCAACATTCACTGCTTTCTTAATCCTTAAAAAAAATGAATGAAAAATAAATAAAAACTAAAACTTTTACTTGACATCTAGGGTTAGGAAAATAGCAGAATGGAAAATAAACTTCTTAAATCTTAGTCAATTTAACTAGGCCAAAGCTAGATTTTTAAAGACCCCAGAGGAATCTACAGAAGTACCCATGCACTGAGAATCATTAATAATTATCTTCAATTTTAGCCTAGTTTTTGTACTCACCCATTTTACCCATTTAAACTTAGTCCATGAGATGGTAAGTGTTAACATTTTCATAAATACTGGAAGAGTTTATCATAAAACTATCATCAAAAAAATAAATAAAACATAAGACATTCAGCAAACTTCAGTAACATTTTCACAGAGAAATGTGAACTGAGACTTTTGTCATTATTACTGAATATCCAGAAGAATAACTTTTTCTCTCTCTTCTATTCCCAAATACTCTCAATGAACTATAAGAAGGAATTTTTTGGTAAAAAAAAAAAGTGTTTGAATACCTGAAAGATGAATCCAAGTGGCTCTATTATCCTATGTTAAGTATAGTTTGTACAAACTTATATAGTAGGATGTGTATGAGAAACTGATGAAGTTGCAAGAATAGAAATATGAGATGAGGGAAGAAGTTGTATGAACTTTTTTTTACTGACTTCTCTGTATATAGTATAAGCCTAGTTTAACCACAGTAGAGTCTGAGACCAGCCAGAAACACTTTGGTGAATTAAGATTTTACTTTTTACAATTAAAAAAAAAAAATGTGGAATGAGGATCACTATAAACCACTCTGTGGTTTGTTACCTTACCTTTGCCAAGATATGTGAAGTCATTTATTTCTCATACTGACTATTTGGTTTGAATTTTACCCACTGAGTAGCTTGCAGAAATTCAATGACTATAAACATTGTTCTCAAGAAAGAGAATTTAAAGTACAAATT
>NW_011888798.1:296217-301315 GCF_000151845.1 Pteropus vampyrus | reverse complement strand
TTATATAGTAGGATGTGTATGAGAAACTGATGAAGTTGCAAGAATAGAAATATGAGATGAGGGAAGAAGTTGTATGAACTTTTTTTACTGACTTCTCTGAATATAGTATAAGCCTAGTTTAACCACAGTAGAATCTGAGACCAGCCAGAAACACTTTGGTGAATTAAGATTTTACTTTTTACAATTAAAAAAAAAATGTGGAATGAGGATCACTATAAACCACTCTGTGGTTTGTTACCTTACCTTTGCCAAGAGATGTGAAGTCATTTATTTCTCATAATGACTATTTGGTTTGAATTTTACCCACTGAGTAGCTTGCAGAAATTCAATGACTATAAACATTGTTCTCAAGAAAGAGAATTTAAAGTACAAATTTAAAAAGTTTTTTAAGTTTTAAAGTTAAACTTCAAGATGTCATTAATCTTCCTAAGGAGTAGGTTTTCGTACAAGGCACTAGTGAAATTTTCATACTATCATTCATCTTTTTTTCTTCACTGAAAAAAAAAAAAAGAAGGTATTCTAAAGCTTTGATTATAAACATTCCATGATCCTTTCAGTCAATTTGGAAAAAAAAAGAATTAAAAAGATTATTGACACCTGGGCCATTGTGTTTCTGGTATTTGATATGCAATTATAAATGAAGAAGTAAGTGATGATATAAGTAAGACTAATTTGATCTCATAAAACTTATCTAAAAACATGTGATAATTTTTTTTCCTTTATAATAGATTCTCCAATTTATTTATTCTGCAAATATTTATTAAGTGCCTATTATATCCCAGGGAATATTTTGGAACTTTGTTTTTCAAGAAAATTGCATTAACCTGGGTTTCATCCAGAAAGCAGAATCTGAGACAAGTGTTTGAGTACCTGCAGTTTATTTTAGAAAAAAAAAAAAAAAAAATCCCAAAGAAGGAAGTAAAATGAATAAAAGATTACATTACCAATAAGTTATCATCATGAACAACTGTGGTTTGATCATACTGTCGACACTTTGAGGTGCTGTATCGAATATGATTTACAGGGTTCATGAGATGAAAGCAGGAGCATTTATCCACTGGCAACTAACCCCTATTGGTCAACTGTTGCCCTTTCAGATATTAACTCTCAGAATCCTAAGTTGGCCCAAGGATCAGAATACTCGAGTGGGTTTCCACATTGCTCTCTCACGAAGCTCAGGGCAGGAAGTAAGGTTTAACCAGTGTGATGGGGAAAGTGCTGTCAACAAAAGGGGGGCCAAGAAGCTATTGGTTATGTAAACATATTATAAAAATGAGGTAGAGTATTATATACATATCAATAGATTTATTTACTTATTTTCCATGACGTTTACTGAGTACTTACTATGTGCCAAGTACTGTTTTAGGCATGGAGATACAGCAGTAAATGAAACAGGCTATAATCTCTACTGTCATAGAATTAAATATAATGGGAGAGAAGGGAGCAAATTTGTGGTTTATCGGGAGCTAATAAAGCAGAGTGGGATAGGGAACTCTGCAGGTATCTGTAGAAATATCATTCCTGACATAATTAATAAGCTCAAAAATTCTAATATGAAAGGCATTTGGAGTGTTCAATGAATAGATGAAGGAGAGTGATTAGTATACTCTAAATAACTGAAAGATGGATGGAGTGGGGGTGGCATTCTTTGAAGCCATAAGATTTAAAACTGTTTTTTGTTTGTTTTCATTTTTGATTTTTAAGCAAAAAGCAATGGTCAAAAGTAGCAATAACCATCAAGATAAACACCTAACTCACCACAGGCCTCAAAAGTATGAAGGATTTATGGGAGAAAGATGAAGTCCTCTGTACCTGATACTGGAATCGTAAATGCTGGAGGAGGGGTAGGTAGTGTTTCTTAGGTATAGTGGGTAATCATGGGTAGTTACTCAAGTGATCTAGCAAAGCCTGAACTACACATTTAGAATAGATTAACCTTTGTACTCCTTACAGGTCATAGATATTTCTCAGAAATATTGTCATTGAATGACTTATTTGTTTGTATTTTCATTTACTCATTTAACAAAAATTGGTAGGGAAATACTTTGTCCCAGATACTTTGAAAATGTTAACCAGTTAATTTTCATAACAACTCTAAGAGATAGAAATTATTATTCTTTCCACTTTAAAAACGAGAATACTGAGGCATGGAGAGATTAAATAAATTGTTCAGGTTGTATTTTAATGATAATAAAAATATATCTAAATCTAAGATTTAAGTGAAGGAATTACATATGCAAAGTAAGGCTCCATTAGGGTTTATTCAGCATGTTAATGATTAAGTCATTATAGTAATTAATTAATGGTGAAAAAATCAGACTACCTTTAAAATTAACCAGTTTATAATTAATTAATTTAAATTAACAATTCATGCAAAATTATTTATCCCAGATGATCAGAATGAAGTCTTCAGTTTGACAAAAAGTCATTCACTAATTAAGAGAAATTTTTAGATACTTATCATCATAGGTCATTAAAAGAGTGAGAATAGATCCCTGACTCTAAGGAGCTCACTATTTCCAGGAATATCATAAAATGGAGGAGGTGTGGACAGAGGAGGCAAAGGAAGTGTTGCAAGCACAGAGGGGGAAGATTGCCCTTGGGGGATGCATCAAGGACTCAACACCAGAGTGACACTGGATCTCTACTGTGTGGAGGACTAGATTGTCAGGCTGGTAGTAGGACAATCCAGGCAAAGGGGATTCAAGAGTCAAAGAAAGGGCGACAAATTCAAGGATATTTAAAGACAGGACATGTTCTGGCAATGGTAAAATCCACACTGTGCCTGAATGCAAGATGTCTGCATAGGGGATGTTTAAAGGGGCTTACTGTAAAAGTGATATGATCATATTTGCTTCAGTAAAACACAGATGGCAAGAAACATTGGAGAGAGACTAATGTTATGCTAAACTAGAGTGTGTCCAGCAGTAATTCAAGAGAGAAATAACTAACTTCACCTGGCACCAAACTCCTCCTTGCCCTCCCTGATCCAACCGTGTTGGCATCTTTACAGTCTCCTTCATGCCAAATGTCCTCTCACTACATCCTTTTTGCATATGATTTGCCTTCTATCTGTAATACTTTTCTTTATCCATTTAATTTCTACTCATCCTTCAAGTTGAAATTCCACAGTTAGTTCCTCAGAGAAGCCCTGACATCCCTGACCACGTCAGCTCTCCCTTTCATATGTTCTGACAATACTACACACCTCTTATTCTAGCACTAAACTCAAGTATGAATTTATATTCAGTTATAGAACAATTTGATCAATTTTGGTCTCTGCTATTAGACTATAAGATTTCTGAAATTTATGGCATATTTTATTTACCCTTGTATTCCTAGCACAGTACCAGGAACATAATAGGTAATAGAAACATTGCTCAAATCAATGAAAGCTTGGATCAAGGGAATGGAAGTGCAAAGTCAAAAGTAGGAAGGAATTTTGAAATAAATAAATAAATATATGATTCAGTGAATATTGATTGATGCTGTTTTGAGATTAATTTACATTTAATAATTTCAAAATCATATATTAACATGTTTCATATTTATAACATTTGATAGAAAGATAAAAGATGCCATGTATAGTTGTTTGATTTTGAAAAAAAATACTAGACATATAATTTTCTACAATAAATAAGGAAATTGTGGAAATGTCTTTTTTATTCTAGATGAAATTTTTTCTCTTGTATCTTTTTCTCACCCTACTGCCTTCTTGCCATTCCCACCTTATTCATATTTTAAGACATAGCTAAAACCCATCTCCTTCAAAATGCTTATTATAATATTCAATCAATATTGATTAATAGATTGCTACATTCAACCCCCTAGGTCTGCTTAATGTGCGTCTAATTATCTTTTCTTCCTGATTTCACAGGTAAAATATTCACAACAGTAATGGATCTACACAACTACCAGCAGGAAGCTAACTGGATGATTGATTAACAACACATGAAGTCATTTTTCCACTCCCAGCAAATACTTTTCCTAGTGGTAGAATATCTGTATTTCAAATATGAAAAACTATGTACATTACCTATACTTTTTTGATGATTGAAATTTATTGTCATAGTAACCAATAGTGACCAATTATTTCACTATTTTTCTATTACTTATTTTTACTGTATGCTATCTTCATTGTCTTTTTTTTTATGAAATTCTCTTCAAGAATCAAAATCTGAAATCCTAAGTTTGACTTTAACAGATAGCTGTATCATGAATTCTCTAAAAAAAAGAACTCAATTAAATGAACTAAATTGACTAAATCAGTGAACTCTTATGAACAGTATCTATGTCTCTTCAAATCTGAGTCTTACAAATTTTAATGAAATGTATGAGCTTAATCTCATGTAATATTTCACCTACTCTCCCTCCTGCTACTTTTTCACATGTACATCACTTTTCTCTGACAGGTACCTAAGAGGTAACATTGAACAATACTTGTCTCTCTTTTCTTATTAATCAAGCATCATGGATATTTTACTAAAAGATTAAATAAAAGTGTCTTTTTAAAAGGCAGGTAAGACATGACAGATCAGAACAGAACATTTTTGCTATTATTAAGTATTTCTTTTATCTTTATACCCTTAGAAATGGAGTTGGGTATAAAGTCTCAAGTTTATAGCTCAAAGTTATTTTACTATTTTTATTCTTGTTATGTCTGACAGCAGTATTTTTAACATAATGAAACATATCCAATTAAAATTATAAAGAACTGGAAAAATGGACTTTGTTGGAATAAAAGGAGTTCAAATTAATAAAAAGTTATATTAAAGAATCACAGGCTATGTAATAGATTGAAAATAAACTGGAGTCTTATGAGTGTGTGTGTGTGTGTGTGTGTGTGTGTGTGTGTGTGTGTGAATATATGTATGTTTAAGCAGCATTGCACAATAAATCAAGAAAAATTTATGAATACAACATCACAGTAAAAATTAAGAAATTCTTTTCAGTCTGACATAATAAAATAAATACAGGTTTGGGTGAGAAAAATCTATATCTGAATATAGATCAAGACATTTACATTTTTCCTGTTTTTCTTATCTGTGAATTAAGGACAATAAAATCTGATATTGTAACTTGGATAATTACTGAGAAT
>NW_011888798.1:286414-294622 GCF_000151845.1 Pteropus vampyrus | reverse complement strand
GTTATATAGTAAGTATATTTCTAACTGTATAAGAAGCTGGAAAGCTGCTTTCCAAAGTAGCTATACCATTTACATTCTCAGTGAGAATATGTACAATTTCCAATTGCTTTGAATCTTTGCTCACACTTGGTATTGTCAGGTCAGGTTTTTTTTTTTTTTTTTTTAGACATTGTATCAGTATGTAGAAATATTTCATCATGGTTTTAATTTTTTTTTTTTTTTTTTTTAGACATTGTATCAGTATGTAGAAATATTTCATCATGGTTTTAATTTGCAATTTCTAAACAACTAGTATTTTAAACATATTTTCTTTTGTTTAATTACTATCTGCACATCTTTGGTGAAGTATCCATTCAAACTTTTTGTCCATTTTTTAATAGATTGTTGATTTTCATAAAATTGGTTTATAGAAATTCTTGAAGTAATCTGGTTGCAAATTCCTTATTAAATGTTTTGTAAATATTTTCTTCCAATGTAAATTGTCATTTTCTTAGAGATAACTTTTAGTCATTAATCTCAATTGTGATAAAACATACATAAAACAATATTTTCTGTCTTATTTTTAAGTGTACCTTTCAGTAGCATTAAGTATGTTCACATAGTTGTATGACCATCACCTCTATACATCTCCAGAATCTTGACATCTTGAAAAACTGAAACTCTATATCCATTAAACACAATTCCCCATTTCTCCATTCCCCCAGCACCTGGCAACTATCATTTTACCTTCTGGCTCTATGAATTTGACTACTCTAAGTACCTCATTTAAGAAGAACCATACAGTACTTTTGTGATTAACTTTGTTCACTTAGCATAATGTACTTGAATTTCATCCATATTGTAGCATATGTCAAAATTTCCTTTATTTTTAAGGTCGAATAATATTCCACTGTATGTAAATAACACATGTTAACCTATTCATCCATTGATGGACATTTGGGTTACTTCTACCTTTCAGTTATTATGAATAATGCTGCTATGAATATAGGTATATGAATATCTGTTCAATTTTCCACATTCAATTCTCTTGGATATGTACCTAGAGTGAAATTGCTGGATCATATTTTTTAATATTTTGAGGAGCAACTATACTATTTTTTTTATGGCAGCTGAATCATTTCACAAACCAAACATCAGTGCTTAAGGGTTCCAATTTCTCCACAACCTTCCCAGCACTTCTTATTTTCTGTTGTTTTGGTAGTAACCATTCTAACAGGAGTGAGGCAGTACCTCATTGTGGTTTCAAGTTGTATTTCAATAATGATTAGTAAATTTTGAACATTTTTTCATGTGTTTATTGGTCATTTACATATCTTCTCTGGAGAAATGTTTGTGTAACTTCTGTCCATTTTTAATTTGTTTTTTTATTGTTGAGTTGAGGAATTATATACATTCCTGTATATTAACTCCTTATTAGAAATATGATTTGTAAATATTTCTTCTATTCTACCGGTTGCTTTTACCTCTTTGCTTTTACCTGATTGCATTCTTTGATGCACAGAAGTTTTAATTTAATGTAATTGAATTTATTTTCTCTTTTGATCCCTGTGCTTTTGGTGTCATATGAAAGAAATCATTGCCAGATCCAATGTCATAAAGCTTTTCCCATATGTGTTTTTCCTAAAAGTTTTTTAGTTCTAGGTTTTACATTTGGATCTCTCATGCATTTTGAATTGATTTTGTATATGATGTACAGTAAGAATTCAACTCTGTTCTTTTGCACGTGGATATCCAGTATTCCCACCATCAATTGTTTAAAAGACATTTTCTTCCCCACTGAATAATCTTGGCACTCTTGTCAAAAATTATTTGATCATATATATCAGGATAATTTCTGGGCTCTCTATTCTGTTTTATTGATCTATATGTCTGTCTTTATGTCAGTACTATATCATATTGATTATTGTGGTTTTATTGTCAGTTTTTGAAATCAGGAAATGTAAGACCTCCAACTTTGTTCTTTATCCAGATTGTTTTAGTTGTTGAGGTCCCTTGAGATTCCATATAAAAATTAGAATGAATTTTTCTCTCTGAAAAAAAAATGTCATGAGGATTTGGATAATGATTAAATTAAATGTGCAGATTGCTCTGCTCTGGTTAGTATTGACATCTTAACAATATTAAATCTTCTGATGCAAAATACAAAATGTCTGTCTTTTACTAGTATCTTCTTTAATTTCTTTCAGTATTTTTTTTTTTTTTTGTAATTTTACGTATATAAGTTTTTGCCCTTTGGTTAAGTTTATTCTTAAGTATTTTAACTTTTCTCGATGCTATTATAAATGGAATTGTTTATCAGGGCCTCCTGCCCCTTGCTCAGTGGGAGCTAACCTCTGCCTTGTATCAATGCAGATTCTGGGCCCAGTTAGGTTCCTGTTCTTCTCCCAAGAGATACTTTGCTTCTACTGCCACCACCTAGAAGTCAAGGACCTTTATCAACAAATTTCCTCATTATCCAACAGCAGCTTAGTGCTTTTCTTGCATGATAGCAGGATCTAAGAGGTTGTCTGTAACTTTATATGTATGACTCACCTGAAGAGGAGCTCTCTGCCACACATTTCCTACTCTGTCTTTTTCATGTTCTACCAATGGAGGCCAGTATGAGAAAACATGCAAGTAGCAGTTCAACCTTGCGATGGGAGCTCCCAAGGAGTCTAATCTGTTATACCAGACCAAGCTTGGTACTTGAAAATTCACTTATAATTTTAAATATTTTGTTCTAACCCACTTAAAATGTCACCCACCTTTTCCTCCCTATCTCTTTTCTCATTTCTCATCAGAAGGGCTTGTCGCCTCTCGGAGTTCAGGTCTCCTGGTTACCTCATAACCCCCTAAAATATAGTACTTTTGTAGATTATTTGGCCTTTCTTCCTTGGTAGATGATGAGCAACATTCTCTTTCAGATTTCTACGCTCTACTTGGAAATAGAACTCCTTCCTTTTTCTTCTGTTTTATACTAAATATCATCCAAATTGTAGTTGATTTATACTCCAGATTCGAACATATCCTTAGGGTTAGAGGTATCAAGGGTGGGCAAAAACATAATTTTCTGGATTTGTCATTCTGCTTCATTCAATATTTAATCAGAGTTATATTCTCTCCTCTTCTGAACTTTGTTATTTCAAAAGTAATTTCATCCAAAAATAAACTTGAAATAGAGGTAATGTAGAAATTATATTTTTGTTTGCCCACTTTGCTTAATTCTAGTTATTTCCCTCATAGAAGATACATAGTATTGGATTAATAGGTTATAAATGAACTATAGATTGTAGTAAAATGTAACAAATGTAGTGAAAACATAGACTATAAGTAAAATATATCTTAACTTAGAACAGGAAATTAATTGAGTTGAAAATAATTTAAACAATTAGTAAACTCTTTATTTTCTTATTAGGAAGAACATCAGAAATAGTACTAAAAGTTTGATATAAGATTAGTAGCTAATTTACTACATTTTAGAAAGTGAGGTCATGTTTCAATATAAAATTAAAATTACTACATACATAGTTCCATTTGACTTCTCTCATGCCTAAGGGTTCTCAATTGCTTTGACACTATTATGATTCACTCACTTGCTCTAACTAAATTCAAGCACATATAGTGTAAACATCCTCTGGACAGTTAATTTAATAAGAGATTTGAAATTATTTCAAGACAGAACACAACTATGAGAATATCAGTTGGCTTAATGTGAACATTTATGCTTTAAAAACATATATGTGTGTGTGTGTGTGTGTGTGTGTGTATGTGTATAAAACCTGTATATATTATCATTGAAAATAAGCAATCGAATCACACAGAAATTAAGATAAGGAGCTGATTAGAGCTAAAGAATCAAAATGAAAAATCTCGATTTTCCTTTATCATATTATAAACTAAGTTTTATTTTACTCTCTAAACTTCTCTCTCTCCCCTTCAACATTAACATGGAACAAAAGTCACAACTGATTTAATTTTACTCTTTGAGTCCTTTATTTATTCAACCAAGAATTCTTGAGCATCTATCTTACATGAGTCAGCATTCTGTTAGGAACTGGAGACCTACTTGTAAACAAGGCATTATCATGCCTGACTCCTGGACTTCATTTATAATTGTAGAAATAAATAAGAAATTACTATAATTTCAGATTAAGTCAGAAGTGGAAGAGATTTTACAGTTGATAACCCACTAATTCAATTTATTTTAAGGTTCTGGAAAAATATGTTAGTGTTTGATAAGTTTTAGACTTGCTGTGCTAAATGTTTACAATAAGCACATCATATGAGAAACACATAAAAATATAGAATGAAAATGCAATGCTATTGATTTAATGCAGGTCGAACTTACCTAAAAGTTTATTTGGTCATTAAATAGGATGGTTTTGCTGCAACATTTACCTGCATTTAGTAAATACGTGTTAGTGTTCTAGAAAGCTAAACAAGTCAAATAACGATTCTCTTTAAGCACCTTTCCCAGCATTACGTTTGCGGTAAAGGGGCCACCTGGGATCTTGCAAGGCATGCATAGAGAATGAAACATTCCAGAGTACTTGCTTCTGAACTCTGCTCTCTCTTTCAACAAAAGTTATAAAAAAGCGAAATTACTCAGAATCGAAAGGTAACCATTTACATATAGTAGAAAATCCATGATGTCTGTAACTGTAGCATATAAAGAACTAGAGGGACCTAAAATATGTTAGCAATCGTAAAATCTGCCTGGACTTTCTATAAAGCATATATATCATTTAAAGAAGTGGTTTTCAAAATATGGTTCACAAGTCACTGACACTTTTAGAAGTCATATATTGAGATTTCCAGCCGGCTTATCATGTTCAGAAGAAAAAAATATCAATAATTGTTTTTGTTTATATACATTTCATAAATTTGAAAAGCAAAATTAGTCTCATTTTCACAGAAATTTATTTTTAATAATTATTTTATCCTTAAATAAGTCAGTGTGTCTCAACTAACATTTAAATAAGGAACAAATTTCATTTAATATTTCATTTGAATGTGTAGTTTTAGATTTACATTTTTGGTTTTCTTTATTGAACTTCATTATATCTGCAATTCATTAAAATGTATAAACAATTCAAAAGTTATTCATTAAATAAGTAGTAATTAAATTGATAAACATCTAAAAACTGAATTTTATTAGAAGACTGATCAATTTGTTACACAATGCCTTTAAGGCCAATATATTACCAATTACAACTTCTCACAGGAGTGACAGAAAGCCACATTGCAGTGTTTTGAATAAAATATAAGGGCCTCTCTGATAAGTCAAATTTATTTTAGAAAATAGTCACCATCTAAAAAACAAAATCATAAAATTGGTTAATTTTACCTCCCAAGACAGGAAAAATCATATAGCATAAAGATGTCATCTAATATCTAACATTTTATACCACTTAGTAATGAGATGTGAAAATTCACTCTAACTGAGAAAGCAAACCAAGCTTTTAATTTTTTAATAAGATTGTTATATTGGACACTGCATGATATCGATGTCTTTTTAACAGTGATTACCAATTAATCCAACTGTTTGTTTTAGCAATTTGCTTTGTAATGGGACAAATTTTCTGATGTTCAGTACACATATCAGGAAAAGGGTTCAGCTACTTTTGTGCTGTATCACAGATAATTATGCTGTAAGAGAAATATAATTTAGTTTACAGTTACTTTCTGAACTGTTGCATAGATTGGAAAATTTTAAGTTAGTTGTCATTGAAAGAATAGCAGTTATACACATGCACAAACATTAATTCATATTTATTTTATTTATATTTTAGTAATTTGAGATAAAATTCACATAAAATTATCCACTGAATAATGAGCAAGTCAGTGGCATTTAGTACATTCAGAATGTTGTACATACATTCCTTCTATCTAATCTCAAAACATGTCCATCACTCTAAAGTAAAATCCTATACTCATTAAGAATTCCCTCCCTTGTCTATGGCCATACTACCCTGAACAAGTCCAATCCTGTCTGATCTCATAAAGCTAAGCAGGGTCAGGCCTGTTAGTACTTGGATGGGAGACCACCTAGGAAGACCAGGTGCTGTAAGCGTTAAAAAAAAAAAAAAAAAAAAGAATTCCCTTCCCCTCAAAGTCCTCACAATAAATAAATCTGCTTTCTGTTTCTATGGACTTATCAATTGTGAATATAATATAAACGGAATTGTGACCTTTTGTGTGTTGCTTCTTTCACTTAGCAAAATATTTTGGAGACTCATCCACATTGTAGCATATATCAGAACTTCATTACTTTTTTATAGCTGAATAATATTTCATTGTGTATATATACTGTATTTTGTTTATACGTTCATTCATCAATGGACATTTAGATGATTGTGAACAGTGCTGCTCTAAAAATACATGTACATGTTTGAGTACCTGTTTTTAGTTCTTTTTTGTAAACACAAAAGTGCATGTGAAGTGGTATCTCATTTTGGGTTTGATTTGTAATTTTTAATGATTAATCATATTGAGCTTCTTTTCATGTGTTGAAGATTTGTATATTTTCTTTGGAGAAATGTCAATTCAAGTTCTTTGCACATTTAAATTGTGTTATCTGTTTTTGTTGTTATAGTTGTTAAATTGTAAGAGATCTTTACATATTCTGGATAAGAGACTATTATCATATATATAATTTGCAAATATGTTTTCTCATTGTGTATGTTGAATGAGTTACGAATTAAACAAAATAGAGATAAGTGTTTTGCATTAATCCTTTAGGTAGCCCCCCAAAAGGTTATAACAGATCTACACAATCATTTGCAAATATGATCTGTTCTACTATCTCTGAAACCAGGGACTAAAGTCACTTTAGTCTAAGTAGATCTTCCTTCAATTAATGTTGCATAACATCTGAAATAGAAAAGGTGATAAATAGAAATTTTGATGAATTAGCTTAATGCATTACTGCTATTATTTCTATCAAATCCTGTTTATGCCCCCAATTTTTCTTGACAACTTGTACTTTGCTCCATCTCCAGGTTCCTAACCAAGGGCACCATTATTTTGAGCTTAAACTCTACATATTTTTATAAATGGAAACCCGACCCATCAAATTCATTCAGCACAAAACAGTCAAAATGATTATTTTTATAACACAACTCTCATCTTTTTTTCCCCAAACCACTGAGTATCTACCTCTCTCTCCTAGGATGAAGTACAACATTCTCAACATACTCAAAACAATCTTCTAAGAATTGTAAATTATCTCACCTAAACTTCTTTTTTATTTCCAGGTATTTGTCACTCTAGCTCAACTAAAGCCAAGCTACACTGGGCTTATTTCACTTCTGAAAATCACGAAGCTCTTTCTGGTTTCACTAGAACCATGGTATACATAGCCATGCAGGTTAGCATACTGCATAACTCTGGGAAAAATATAAAAATAGATTGTCCATGGTCCATACCTTCCTCTTTGTCCTGGAGTTGTCTATGTGGAAGTCATGACCAATCATACATTACATCCTCTAATAGTTCCATACATCCATCTCCCTTCATTTAAGTATTTCTAATCATTCTTCAATTCTCAACACAAGTGAGCCTGAGACTACATCAGAAGCTTAATAATATATTTTGAAAGAATGAATCAACATTTGTATATGTAGAATTATCCAATTAATAAAACTCTTGTCATAGACACAATTCAATTGCCTCTTCTCAATACTATATGATTGGCTACAATTTCATTTTTTTTTTATTTTATTTTCTCATGTATATATGAGAAATTAAAGTTCAATAAGTTTGTAATGCCCCACGTCACTGACAATAGTTAATGGCATAGAACAGATAATCACTGTGTTCCAATTTAAAATTCTTAGTTCATTCTACCAAATCAAAATGACTTTTGCTTGATTATATGTACTATTCTACATTGGCATTCTTTGTAAAATTATTGTGTCCTACCCAAATTGTATGTTCTTTGAGAATATGCATCATGTCAGCTCTTTATTTAATGATAGTAATTGTATTTAATGTTTTAATATTAGTAATACCATTACATAATAAATTAGAATAAAATTCAAAACAATCTTCTATATTAATATTTTTCAATTGTTTTACTAAAATTATTGACCATAACAGTTCAATCCAATGTGACAAACTCTGATTGATAAAGTAATATGGGATGTACAAAAAATGATTTCTTGAAAATATTATATGGAAATGTATTACATATTTTTAGTACTAAATTTTTAAATACATAACCAATGC
>NW_011888798.1:275697-286364 GCF_000151845.1 Pteropus vampyrus | reverse complement strand
TTCAATTCTCAACACAAGTGAGCCTGAGACTACATCAGAAGCTTAATAATATATTTTGAAAGAATGAATCAACATTTGTATATGTAGAATTATCCAATTAATAAAACTCTTGTCATAGACACAATTCAATTGCCTCTTCTCAATACTATATGATTGGCTACAATTTCATTTTTTTTTTATTTTATTTTCTCATGTATATATGAGAAATTAAAGTTCAATAAGTTTGTAATGCCCCACGTCACTGACAATAGTTAATGGCATAGAACAGATAATCACTGTGTTCCAATTTAAAATTCTTAGTTCATTCTACCAAATCAAAATGACTTTTGCTTGATTATATGTACTATTCTACATTGGCATTCTTTGTAAAATTATTGCGTCCTACCCAAATTGTATGTTCTTTGAGAATATGCATCATGTCAGCTCTTTATTTAATGATAGTAATTGTATTTAATGTGTTAATATTAGTAATACCATTACATAATAAATTAGAATAAAATTCAAAACAATCTCCTATATTAATATTTTTCAATTGTTTTACTAAAATTATTGACCATAACAGTTCAATCCAATGTGACAAACTCTGATTGATAAAGTAATATGGGATGTACAAAAAATGATTTCTTGAAAATATTATATGGAAATGTATTACATATTTTTAGTACTAAATTTTTAAATACATAACCAATGCAAATAATTTAAAATTTTATTGAGATTGCCAAAGCTTTCTGTTTTCTATTTACTTCATATGTTGTAAGAGTTGTCTTTAGACAGGATCTTACAATATTATTGAGAAAACCAGTTAATTTCTAGTATATGGCCTCAATTTAACTCATGTGGAATTAATAACAAAGTAAAGCGTCACTCCATCAGTTTTAAAGTATAATTTATTTTGTGTTTGTTAGTTAATAATAGTTCGTGGTTAATAAATTATTTAAATATAAACTAATATAAAAAATTTTAATTTTGAAAATACACGATAATTGAAGAAAACTGAATTTCTTTTCATGAAGGCTCTAAATTTATTATATCAGTAATTGAACCATTAGAGCTGGTGTTCTCAGCAAAACTAAATTTGCCACCTTATATTTAAGTTATTAGTTTTTAGAAGTTTACACTGTGATGTATGGAATGAATTCAAGAACTTGTAGTTTCTGCTTGTCACCCAACTTTTATGTTTAGAATCATTTAGAGAGATTAGTCTTGCTGTAAGATCTCGATATCAACATAGCAATATTGTCATGGATCTTAGTGCAGGCATCCTGAATTTGTTCCCTCGGTTCCTCTGTGTCTAAGCCTTCCACTGTAATTTCTCTCCTTCTGAAGCAGTCATGTTCTAATTGATTCCACTGTTTATATCACTGCTGACTTCTCATATCTCCATTATGAACATTAAAATTAAAAATAAAGAAGCTCATCATATTTCTTGTCACCTATTTTAGTTTTGTCAACAACAAATGCTTTATTTTGATGTAACAGCATAAAATATCTGTGGTGTGTTACAACCAAAATGCCGTGGTATAGCATAAAGTTTTTAGATATTTAATCAAACATCTAAATAAAAAATATATCTGTACTGACTAACAGAGACAAGATTCTGATTACCTATCATTGAGGAAATAAAATGTTTGAGAAAATTATTTGGTGTGTTCCACTGTTGTACCTGTCACACACTTTTAATTAAAAATGTATTGATGCATGACTAAACTGTGCTTGGTGAAAAACAGAGTCATTTTAGTCCAATTGCAGTAATGTACACATGAAGTAAGCCCATGTAATTATAACACAAAGACAGCTCAGCACAGTGAGCATCTCACACCTCCATCTCAAAGCAGATGTAGATGTGAGGCGCCAAATATCACAAATCTGTGTGGACTCAATCAGCACAAATGAATTTACTAATCTAGTCTAAATACCTGTAATGAAGCCATTTCGCTAATCTATGAAAAATTAAATATGTAGAGAAATGAATTTGGAATAAAGATTAGCTCCCCCACCATCCCCATTACTGGATCTCAGAATTAACTAAACCCACTCTATCCTCAGTCAGTGGCTGAAATGAAAAGCAATATTTGCTTATTTCAAACAGTGGTAGAGGAATGTTATTATGAGTTTAGAAAGTAGATCGAAAAGACCTTTCTTATGTTAACTGATTTTTAAAAATAATTTACTCACAAAAACATACCCAGCGACACAATCAAGACACAAAAATGAAAATCAAAGACTAATGTTTGAGGCACTGACTTTTAGTGGATATTTTTGAAATAGTTGCAAAGTGTAAGGTGTTTTAGAAATCTTCGAAACCATAACCCAGAAAAAAAACATAAGATAATAAATTATTTAAGTTCGAAAGTTCTTTTTTTTCCTAAAGCAGACCCATAGATCGAAAGTTGCATTTAATGACAGAGTGACACAATTAATTAAACCAATAATCATTAATTAACTCATAATCCTCTATTAGAACCCATTATGTGTTACATTAAACACTGGGAAAAGGAAGAAAACACTTTATTTCTCTTTTTATAAGAGAGAAATCACATTAAGTGTTTCTACATACAACATCTAATTTAATCCTGAAGACACTTTTGGGAAGTAGGAATCTTTTTACAGAAGAGATAACTGACACTGATATTTAAAACCAGCTTTCAAAACAGATAATGAGTGACAGATTAAAACTTTTTATCCTCTGACAGCAAAATTTGGGTTCTTCCTACCATTGTGATCAATTAGTTGTTTCTACATTCAAGTAACTTAGTCAAAAAAAAGGAGCCGTGTCTGAGAAAGTCCACTAACGTGTGCCTCTAATACACTCCATACGTTTGTATACTTTACCTTATTTTATTATCCTATGTTTTAGACATTAAACATTTTAAGATTGCAATCATCATTTTACAGTAAGGAAACAGGATAAAAGAGATTATCTATGTCATCTAAAGTTGCTAGTTAGTTTATAGGAGACAAATTTCAAATCCAGGTTACCCTTGTTCTCAAAGTCCTGATTTTCTGGGCTTAATGTATAGGAATGGCATAAGTGGGAGGTAAATATGAGCATCCCAGAATTTGGATTTGGGGAGTTGATGTTTAGGTTAAGTTATCTAGACTTATAAAAATAATCAACATTTTTTAGGGGGGAGTATAATATTCATTGACGTCTCACTATAAAAATGTCAAGGTAATTGTAGACGTATATCTGGAAGCACTATAAGAGTTGATTTCAAAGATGGGGTGTTGACATAGGGTAATGAGGTAAAAACTTCTGATGACCAGAGAAACTGCACAGTGGAGAAGTGAAAGCTGAGATGGGGTGGGGGAGTTGTCAGGGAGGTAGAATTGAGTGAATCATTCTGATAGCCATTTAATAGCTGAGTCAATGTTTCAATCTTTGGTGAAAAGACAAAAATATAGCACCTAGGAGGAAAAACAGAAATGCTAAAGTAGAGACATCAGTTTTGTGCATAAGGAATTTAAGATTCCTTATCTTACTTGGGAATGTAGTATTTGATTAATGAATGAATGGTCAGAGCTAGATATAAAGATCAATGATCCATTTGTATGAATGTGAGAGCTCAAGCTGTTATTTGATAAGAAATGGGGAAGATAGACATGAATTTAACTTTGGAGAAGATCTCTTATTATTGGAGAAAAGAGGGAGTTACATAAGTGGTCATAAAATTTGGTAAAGGATGACGAATGACAACATGAAGAATACCAAGAGAAGAGAGTTTCAAAAAACAAGCAATAATAGAGCACTTATGTCTATTTCAAGTTGTACTCTTATCTCTAGAAACCAGGAATTACAAGGAAACTTATATAGTCTCCCTCATGAAAATATAGGTTGGTGGCACTAAAAAATATATATAATTTGGTGAGATACAATAACACAGAATTCTTCCAATGTTACATTTTTAAAAGGAGTAATTAGAAGTCCCTTCATTTTCGTGCCCACAGATTTACACCATGATATTTTTCCTCTTATCACAGATATCAAATGCTCTCTCTACATCTTCTTTATTAAAATTATTAATTTATTCATTCATTTGCTCATACATTTGTTTATTAATTAAGCATATACTTTTTGGTAAAGTATAGTATGCTGGAGACTGTGGAGAATCACAAAAAACAAAGACAGAAAACCCCTGTCTTCATGCAGGATAGATTAACTCTTTCTAATAAATGTGTGGCATGGGAAACAGGCTGGCAGATTCTACATTTATAATCTAACATACAAATACTATAGAAGACTCAAACCGAAGAAGCAACAATTTTGAAGATGTTGCTATATCTCTATTTCATTTTTACTGTGGGACTACAAGTTCAATAGGGTCTCATTTTTTTCCCAATTCTGCCAAGCCTTTCTTTAGCTGTGGTTTCACTGTATAGGAACAGTGAAAATTTTATTCATCCATTTTTTCACATGTAACACACTACAATTTGTTCTTAAACTATGTTCCCTCACACTAAGGTTCTCTGTTCACTTTGATGGAAGGCACGATAAGAGAGTGAGTGTATCCCTCTGGTAAAAGGATCTCTTGAGCAGATCAAGCAGCCAGTAATTTTCTTGTTCATTTCCCTAAACTCAGTGCTCCTGGAAAAAATAAAAGTTAAAAAAAGGAAGGAAACGAGCAAAACACTTTGCTTGCTGTTGAAAGTATGACTCTCTAAATAATATAATATAAAAGAGGTAAAAGTAAAGCTTCCCAAACTAATACTAATGTAATTATTGTACTCATTGGTGGATGTCTTTACCCCGAAAAACAATGATTTTGTAAGAGGTTTTATAAACAAATTAAAACTTTAAAATAACTCCACCACAATAGTCAGGTCCTTCATCCTGAGAATTAGGATAAGCATAGCTTTCATGGAGTGCCAGTGGAGTTAGAGGATGAGGCTGCCCCTTTGCAGAAGTGGATTGACTCTGGAAGCACACATGGAACCACTTTGGTTTGTAACTCCAGTGCCCAATATTATTCATTTTCATTTATACAAATTATTTAGAAAAAGAGAAACAGCGTGTTCAAATAGTGAACTTTCAGCATAGTGTGCTGGAAGAGATTTATTGCTAGGAAGAGTTGAGTTCTAGGAATGCTGAGAGCCAGAGGGCTATGCAGATGTATGCAGGATTCAATCATAGTTTCAGGTGCCTTCCATCACGTCACTGTTGATGACTGGGGCATCCCCATAGAAGCCGTCTGTTCAACATCTTGAGAGAACATGTGGCATTCACAGGGACATGCTTAGGATAAGAAGTGTTGTTGAACAGCCCCTTTCCTCCTTACTGTTCATTCATTGCATTCATTTCCCATTGCTATTGTTTCAGCAACTGCAGATTCACTTGGCTTCCCCAGCCAATTTTCAACATGCCGACATTTGGGAAATATTCATAGATCTCTAAATCCACATATAGGTAGTTTTGCTCTAATATAGATCCAAACAAATTCTTAAGAGTAGTTTCCCTAAAGTCTCATGAAAATATCAAAAATGTTTAGTTTGCCTGTAATCTAATGTTTAGGTTGTGTTTCACTGAAAAAAAAATTTAAAAATATGATAACTTACATGAATCAATATAAAGCTCATTATGCACACCTGTTACAAAAAGATTTTAGGAAGAATGCCTCTTGAATACTGCTTCTTAAAGTTTCTTCCCAAAAGAGAATTATTCTACCCTAAGATATTGTATTCCCAAAGTTGCTCCAGTAGAAAGCAGGAAGTACTTCACTGGATTCTTCATTTAGGAACCATGTATCAAAAGAATGGAAGACAGAGTAAATTATAATTATGAACAAAAGCTAGTGATCCACATATAATTATATAATACACACATTGTAAAATAGTTATATACTTAGAGTTATGCAACTATAATAATCAAATATGAATACTGAAGATATTCAGAACATGTCTCAGAATATGCCACTTTGACATGCAAATTGTTTTGAGCTGAAGACAGTCAAGGCCCAAAAGACTCAGAAAGAGCTTTAGTCTCTCCCTTAACTGCTAAAAATAATTCAGATAAGGGACCTGAACCAGAAAGAGAACTATCACCAAAGATAACTACAAAGATATAGCCCAGGTTTGGGTAAGCTGGGGAAGCTCTGGCAGGTTCTATTTGTTCAAATTCCTCTCTTCCATCCCATTGTCTCTGAATAGGAAGGCAAATATTTGTTTAGCAAACATTTGTTCTTTCTATCTTCCCGTGAATTGTCTTCCTTCCCTTTGGATATCCAGATCCTTACTTACATCTCTTTAGCTCAGAGTGTCATATAAGAATGGGAGTCTCTTGTGTCCTCGGCGAACCTCCATATGTACAAAATTTAATTTGTTTTTCTTCCATTAATCGGTCTAATGCCAATTTAATTATTAGATCAAAATAAAGTAGAGGGATTGGAGAAAATTTGTGTCCCTTATAATAAAAATATATATGCACATTCATACATATAGAATGTAAACATATAGTATATAATTATTATAAGTTTATTTGTCACATTTAAGTTCAGGTTATTTAATCATATTTGATGTTCATAAAATGTATGGTATAATTTTAAATATCTGCTTATTTGTATATTTTAGGACTAACTTTATTTCTATATCTTGCAAAGCTAGGTTTCTCATGAATTCTATAATGTATTTATAGAATATTTATTCTGATACTTTCATTTATCTTTAATAGATCAAAAGACTTTATTGTAACCCCTTGAGAATATAATGCATATTTTTGTTTCCTTCATTAAACAGAGTAAATGATTTCATTCAGTTCAGAAAAAAGCTGCCGACTTTATCAATGAACCTTGAATTTATAAAATGTTCCTCCCCATTTTAGTTAAGTGTGAGTCATAAACAAACCATGTGAGATAGTTCTCCAATTACTAATTTAGAACAAACTCAAAAATATAGTGTGAGCAATTTATTACTGAATTTCTTTAGTTTAAGGCAATCTCTGGGTATGTATCTAATACTTTCTTTGCTATCTTTACCTATTACTTAAGCAGTGGTGAACTAGAAGCATGGTTATTTTATATGCCAATATAGTCATTTTTCTTAATGTACAAAAATTACAAAGAGAGTGGAGCTATACACATTCAAGAATTATCACCTACAACGAAGTATGAAACATAGCTAAGTCTTGAATTTTTAACTTTCAAGTGTTAAATCTTCAAATTCATGTATTAATTGTCAGGCTCCAAAGTTCCTACCCCATCAATGAGAACAAATTCTCTATGGTTCAAATGTTGCTCAAAATTGAAAAGCCTTATAGTACTAACACATTTGGGCATATGTAAATGTGTTCTCCAGTTGTCAGTCTGCCTTTCAATCTAACGTTAGGAATAAGTCACTCTGTCCAAAGGCTTCTGTGACTTTCTTGTTTCTGTCACTTCTCACTTGTTTCCCAGAAGAAATCCATCCTGCTGCAATGGGTAAAACATTCTTTATCTGTCTCAAAACAGCTTTCCCTATTATTTGCATTTTCAAACCTTTTTCTAAACACATCCATGCATCTACTCAACCGTTTCCAAAAAGATGTGCATTGGAGGACACCTTCAATGAACCAGCAATGGTAGTAGTAAACGTCTTGCTCCTCAGAGTATTTTCATGTTCAAAACACCATAGTGTACATGGAGAGTTTAGATTATAATTTTTCAATATTCCTTCCTGTACATTTATCAAAAATGAATTTCATCTGCCTCTGGGCTGCCCAATTCTCCAGTACGATTAGAGCCATCTGGAGCATCTCCCAAACCTCATTAGTTTTTAACAAATCAAAATAGTTTAGTATTGTCAGAGTATTTTACCATCTCTCTATTTATGTTGTCTTCATCATTAGCAAATACACTGAAGTGCATAGGTCCCAACACCAAAAGCCACCATCCTGTTTGTCAACTTCACACAGAGGAATAAACATGTATTATCAATCATTGTTCTAATCTCTTAGTCACTTCACAAAACCTGTATATTCTGATTCATTACCATGGCACCTCATGCAACTAGTAAGAACTGGACAATTAGTCTAATGGTAAAGAAACAACATTTTGTTTCCTACTAATCTTTTGGCAATGGGAAACAAAGAAACCAAGAACACAGTAGAAAGATAAACAACAACAACAACAACAACAACAACACAAAACATTGAGAACTATTTACCAAATAATACTTGGTAGACAAACCAAATAATACAAGGTCAAGTCTTTTGTACTGCCAAATAGCACAAGACAATATCTAAAGCCCTTCTCACTTAAAAACAACAGGGCTCTTAAAAGACCTTTAAGCTTCTGCTTAGTTATGACTTTGACTTTGGTGTAGATATAGATTAAGTCATCTGACATGCATCTATATTTCTTTTAGTCTAGTTGTGATAATATTAGCTCAGGATATTATCATATTTGCTATTGAACTGTTGTGAAACTGTTAAATAGAATGTATTTATTAAGCAATATCAAATTCTAAAATTCATTACTTACCAAAATTCTAATATATATGCTTTTATATATATATATAGTCACTAGCAAAATACCATAAAAGAGAAGAAAGAGATAAATGGGTAATTCATTTAACTCACCACTTAATTTCATTGAACTCATTTTGAAGAAATAAAATTTCTGATTTAAGTGTATTGTGAAATCTTAAACAAATAAAATTGGTTAACATGATTTTGCTTTTAAAATAAGAATTATCCAGTAAAAAAAGACAAATAAAAAGTAATACTAAAAAACAAAAACATCAGCGTCCTAGGAGGAGATTTCCTTGCTTAGAAGTCTAAATATAGTTTAGTTAGATTTACAAAAGGAGAGCTTAAAGTGCTAATAATATGCCACTTATTGGCATGCACAGTTTAGTCGGATTTTTTCATTTTCATATGCATTCTGATTTCCAGCACATCCAATATGCACTGCTAACCTGTTGTCTTTACGTCTTTAATTATAAATCTTTGTAATTAAAAAGTCAAACTTAACAATGATTAATTTAAATAAATTTAATTTAATTAATGCTTCTGAGATGGAAGACAGAATTCCAAAAAACAACTTTTTCACACTACTTTTAATAATAGTATTATAATAATGAGTGCTTATAAATTTTTTTCCCACCTCACATACTTCAAACACTTTGATGTATCTTGTAGCATTTGTTCTTCCTGTTAAATGAATATGCTTTTACTCACCCATGACCTGATGGAAGTAGCTTAGTCATCTAGAGAAACAGTATCTCTTGTATATTACAATGAAATTGTCTTTCCTTCCAGAAGAATACCATAAATAACATGTGAATTGCAATAACTTACCTTTTAAAAATTGCATATTTAAGATCAAGTTTCCTATGTTCAGGTTTTTTTTTTTTTATTTGTAAAATAGTAATAATAATCCATGCATTATTGTATTATCGGAGTTTTATGAGGTTTACATAAAAATACATACATATGTATGTATGTACATTTATATATCTACACACACATATATACATGTACACACATCTTTTCCTATATTTTACTCATGGCTATATATTTTACTTAACTTTTACTTTTCATAGAGCTTCATTCAGACAGACAACCCAGTAATAAGATAGCGAAACTTGATTTCAGTTTCCATTTTTCCTCTTCCGAAGGGTAAAACATTAATATTTTTTTTAAGCTATCATAAAACTTTTTTTCTCCTATAGGAGTTCTTGAAAATATGGTTGAAATTTCTGAGTTTGACCTTAATTGACTGGAACCAAGCTAACTATAATCTATATCAAAGGAACTTTCATTTCTAATGTTATGAGAAAGACATACATTAATATACAAAATGTCCTAGTCTCTTTTATATTGTACATATTCAACTGAATCATCTATACCTTTTTCATAATTTATGTTGAACATTAGAGAAGTTCAGTTATATTTACCATATGTAGTTGTTGTATTAGAAAACTATACATATAATGACAGATTGTTATTAACATTTTTATAAATACAAAATTTTTATTTTATTTTTTAAAAAAATTTTAAGTTAAGTTTATTGGGTTAACATTAGTTCATAAAATTATATAATTTTCAGGTATACATTATAATTTGACATCTATATATTCTACTGTGTGATTACCACTCAAAGTCCAGTTTCCTTTGGCTACCATATATTTGATCCACTTTACCCACTTCACCTTCCTCCTACCCACTATATTTGAGCCCCTTTACCCATCTATCTCCCTGCTCCACCCCTATTCCCTACTCTCTGGTAATCATTAGTCCATTGTCCATGTCCCTGAGTCTTTGTTTGTCCAGCAAACCCACTACTGGGTATTTACCCCAAAGTCTTGAAAACTCATATCCAAAAGATATCTCCACACCAATGTTCATAGCAGCATTATTCACAGTGGCCAGGAAATGGAAGCAACCAAAGTGTCCTACGATAGATGATTGGCTAAAGAAGCTGTGGCACATATATGCAATGGAATATTACTCAGCCATAAGAAGAAATGAAATATTGCCATTTGCAACAACATGGATGGACCTTGAGATTATCATGCTAAGCCAAATAAGCCCGAAGATTTCTAAATAAACAGATTTTTTACCTGAAAATTCAATTAATCACACTTTTTCTTTTTCCTTCTGGTTAGTCACTTACTTTTTGATCTTAGGCATATTATTTTAGCTGTATTAGAACTAAGTCTTTATTAACTAAAGTAAGCAACTAGATTTCCTATAA
>NW_011888798.1:269911-275647 GCF_000151845.1 Pteropus vampyrus | reverse complement strand
AAATGAATATGCTTTTACTCACCCATGACCTGATGGAAGTAGCTTAGTCATCTAGAGAAACAGTATCTCTTGTATATTACAATGAAATTGTCTTTCCTTCCAGAAGAATACCATAAATAACATGTGAATTGCAATAACTTACCTTTTAAAAATTGCATATTTAAGATCAAGTTTCCTATGTTCAGGTTTTTTTTTTTTTATTTGTAAAATAGTAATAATAATCCATGCATTATTGTATTATCGGAGTTTTATGAGGTTTACATAAAAATACATACATATGTATGTATGTACATTTATATATCTACACACACATATATACATGTACACACATCTTTTCCTATATTTTACTCATGGCTATATATTTTACTTAACTTTTACTTTTCATAGAGCTTCATTCAGACAGACAACCCAGTAATAAGATAGCGAAACTTGATTTCAGTTTCCATTTTTCCTCTTCCGAAGGGTAAAACATTAATATTTTTTTTAAGCTATCATAAAACTTTTTTTCTCCTATAGGAGTTCTTGAAAATATGGTTGAAATTTCTGAGTTTGACCTTAATTGACTGGAACCAAGCTAACTATAATCTATATCAAAGGAACTTTCATTTCTAATGTTATGAGAAAGACATACATTAATATACAAAATGTCCTAGTCTCTTTTATATTGTACATATTCAACTGAATCATCTATACCTTTTTCATAATTTATGTTGAACATTAGAGAAGTTCAGTTATATTTACCATATGTAGTTGTTGTATTAGAAAACTATACATATAATGACAGATTGCTATTAACATTTTTATAAATAGAAAATTTTTATTTTATTTTTTAAAAAAATTTTAAGTTAAGTTTATTGGGTTAACATTAGTTCATAAAATTATATAATTTTCAGGTATACATTATAATTTGACATATATATATTCTACTGTGTGATTACCACTCAAAGTCCAGTTTCCTTTGGCTACCATATATTTGATCCACTTTACCCACTTCACCTTCCTCCTACCCCCTATATTTGAGCCCCTTTACCCGTCTACCTCCCTGCTCCACCCCTATTCCCTACTCTCTGGTAATCATTAGTCCATTGTCCATGTCCCTGAGTCTTTGTTTGTCCAGCAAACCCACTACTGGGTATTTACCCCAAAGTCTTGAAAACTCATATCCAAAAGATATCTCCACACCAATGTTCATAGCAGCATTATTCACAGTGGCCAGGAAATGGAAGCAACCAAAGTGTCCTACGATAGATGATTGGCTAAAGAAGCTGTGGCACATATATGCAATGGAATATTACTCAGCCATAAGAAGAAATGAAATATTGCCATTTGCAACAACATGGATGGACCTTGAGATTATCATGCTAAGCCAAATAAGCCCGAAGATTTCTAAATAAACAGATTTTTTACCTGAAAATTCAATTAATCACACTTTTTCTTTTTCCTTCTGGTTAGTCACTTACTTTTTGATCTTAGGCATATTATTTTAGCTGTATTAGAACTAAGTCTTTATTAACTAAAGTAAGCAACTAGATTTCCTATAATGCGAAGTCTTTATTTGTTCTCATTAATGAAAAAACATTTAAATCCATCCACCATTTTTCATTTGCTTGGAAATTTATTCCTTTATCACTATTGATAACTATGTAAACATAATTTTTATATTTTTACCCCAAATCCAGAAAAGTACTCTTTTCCTAGGTTTAGCAACTGTTAACATTTTATAACATTTGTTGAAACATTTGAGAGTTACTTAAAGAAATGGATGACACTATATATTTAAGTAATATTGAATACCCCTCAATATTACTTAAATATCTCTTAAAAACAATAGTACTATTCTATATCAATACAGTAACATTTTCACAGTAAGAAAAGTTTACATTAATACATTCTTGTATCTAATATGTAGTTAATATTAAAATTTTTTCTAATTGTCTCAATAGTGCCCTTTATAGTTGGGATTTTTTTTTCTTCTTCAGTCAATGATCCAATTGAGTTCCTTTTTTTTTTTTTAACCTTGTTGTCATTTCTCTAGAAACTGAAGTGTTCAAAAACCAATTAGTCATGATAAAGGCTATAGAAGCCATCTAGAAGAGACCTTCCTTCATTGACAAATTAGAGACAACTTGCCATAAAATTAACATTGACAAACATGAATTATAAAATATTAGTTTAACAAAGGATCCATGAATCTTTACTAATACTAAAAACAAAACATTAGAATGAATGATGTGAAGTAGGGAGGCTTTTCCTAACAGATTACTGTCTACTAATCTGAAGAGAGGAAACAATAGAGAAAGTCATCACTTTACCACAAATATAGAAATGATTACCTTAAGGGAAGATTGCCAATGAATACTAAAATTGTTGATGAAAGAGTGTTGAAGAACAGGATACTCAGAGTCTCAGATATCTCTTCACAGAATTTATGTTAATACAAAAAGAGAAAAGAATTGCTAAATGGAGAAATGTTGTGGATAACCGGAGCTAAATGATAAAACTTAACATCAGTAGGACAAACTGACATCATATGCCCTCTGCAATGAAAGGACATAACATCTATTTAATAGCATGTTCAAGAAAAAAATTGTAATCTATTTTGCATAACAGAGTTCAAGAAGTTTATCAGAAATGGATTATTTAATCGTTATGCTATTTTTGTCTTGATGGAATGTATATGTTGTCTGATTCACAATTAAAGAGAAATAAAACCCCTCTCTAGTTAAATATCTGACTCTTTTATTGAAAGGTTTGGTAAAACATTTAGATATTTGCAAATATGTAGATGTTCTGATGAGAAATCAATACAGTTATAACTCAAGTTTTAATTTCCCTGGACTGTTATTGTTTTTTAAAGCCTCAAATACATAATGAAGTTAGCAATTTATGTGATTTTTAAAATTCATTTTCTTTCTCACATAAAAGTATAGAAACTTATGATTTTGAATTATAAACAATAGATGAGTGACAGGATGCTTACAATATGCTTTATTATGCACAAGCTATTTGCATTTTAACTTTTAAAAAGATACTTTAAAAATAAATTGGTATTAGATATGTCAAACAGATATGTCTCCTTGCTTTTAAAATACATTAACCAGAGACAACTATATCATGGTTTTAGAGCAGTCATTATGACATCTAAATTTTGGCTTCATCTACTTTTAAATAACTGATTTCGTAGATATTCTTCTTTAATTGGAAAAAAAATCTCCCTTTTCCCAGGCTTCCTCAATACTTTGGCAACTTAAATACAGAAGGAATTTTTTTTTTATGGTGCAAAGACTATATAACGCCATGAAAACCAGAGTTTATGATGGCCTTCAGCAACAGTACTATGCATGGCGCCGCTATAATTTTATTTGATCCAGAAAAAAACAGTTGAAGTTATATACCAAACATTCCCTTCAAATTTCCTTTCTTTGCAGGCTTGCACATGTATTGTTTTATATATGCCAATGTCAGCCTTTGTGATACAATGCTGCCAAAAATACTCTTTGATGAATGCTAATAAATTCAAATGCTTTATATTACCCTGTAGTTTTTAAGGTTGAGGGTAGGAAAGAACAAAAGCTGAGTCTGAATAAATTATAGCCTACATTTGACATTGAAAATTGGGCCAAATACTCAAGGCTTCAAAAGATGGAACCTGTCCAGTCAGAATACCTCCTTCACCCTCTGTCCATGTTAATCAATGGGACCGCTTAATATAAAAGTCTTTATAGTGCATACCAGCAAATATGGGATCATACGTTACAACACAATAATCCATAGTTAATGGACATGGGGAATTTAGCAAAATTCTATGACGTTTTGGAATGCATATTATAGCTATGTTTTTTACAAATGAAATGTAGCAGAATATGATCTTGATTCCAAAATATTCATTTATTCCAGCAGTAGAAATTTAACAAGTCTTTGTTCTTGATGAAGAGGGTAGAATTTCTCACTCTTTATTTGTTATCAATTAGTTATAAAGGTTATAGTAAATCATTATCCAAGTGAAAAAGTCACATATTGTATCACTAGTAACATGGTGAGTGAGTACCTATTGTGACTATCCTTGGAGCATTTCATTTCAAAATTGTCTGGCATTTCTTTCCTGATTAGTTTTAGATATTTCATCTAATCATTTGAATATTCTATATATTAGTTTTCAGGATCTCTAAACCATTATCAAAATATGGCATGGAAAGACTGAAAAAGTGTTAACTAACTTAGGGGTGACAATGTAAATTTTCATTCAAAAGGGACACTTCTGAAAGCAAAAAAAAAAAAAAGATGCTATCTGGATAGGATGCCAGGCAACTGCGAGTATCCTACAGGAAAATGAGGTCTGTAGCAACTCAGTTAAAACAACTCTGAGTACAATTAAATTAATCAGAACCACAACTCTATCAAATGCCAGACTTGAGTCTTCAAAACTCTTGATCTATATTCTATTATGTATTATGACATCAACCCAAACTTAAAATGTTAAACTGAGAATCATCCACAAATTTGACTTCGGTTCCCACTTCCCTTTTTTGTCATCTTAATGTCACTCTCCCAACCATTCATTTTCTGTAAGGAAAAAGAATCTAATCTGACATTGATATTTTTCCTTGCTCTGGTTATAATTTGAATTTTATTTGTTACATGACATTTACTTATAAAATATCCTTTATATGCCAAATACTGTAAGCATATCCTAATAAGTCATATTTGATATTGTTTGATTTTTTTAATTTTCCAATTTTATTTATGTGTACTTATATTTTAGATATTAATGATTTTTAGTTACATTGTTAGAAATATGATTACCCCCTTTATTGTGTGTATTTTACTTTATTCATGATGATTCTGGTAGACAAGAAATTTTTAGATTGAAAGATGCCAAACTTATTAACCTATCCTTTTGTGGTTATATATATTTAGGTGTGATATTTAAGAACTTCCCTATCCTGAAATAATAGAAAAATTTATCTATATTTTCTATTTAAGTTTAAAAAAGGTATCTTCAACATTTTTTATAGTTAGTTCTCAATCTATATATAAATATATATCAGTTTGGGGAAAGTTGAAATCTTTACTATATTGAAGTCTTCTGTCCATTAACTTGATTGATCTTTCCATTTGTTTGTTTTTTAGTGCCTTCCAATATATTTTTCCATAAAAGTTTTCCATAAAAGTTTTCCATAAAAGTTTAAGTTTAGCTTTTGTTGAATTAACTCCTAGAAATTCATTGGTTTTCATTACAATTATAAATTACACTTATTCTTTGATTATATTTTTTGTTAGTTATTGTTGAATAGAAATTCCATAGATTTTTGTATGTTTATCTTAAGGCTATCGAGACTCTCTTATTACTAATAATTTGACTAAATATTTTTAGGTTGTATATGTAAACAATCATACATTTATTTTGATCTTTTTAAGTCACTTGTCTGCATTGATTGCATTTACGTGTCTTTTTTGAATTTTAATTTTTAATTTTTTAATTTTATTTTTGGTTTAGTTTGCAGTTTTATTTGAAAACAATTTATAAATTTGCTTTGGCTTCATAGTTGCATAAGAGCTATAAATATAAGTCTGGTTTTATAGTAATATATATTCAGGTAAAATTACAATGAAATCATTTTAGTTAACATGGGAGATTTTTGAGAATATTTTACCGAAAGATAAAGTTGGGAGTCGACATAAATCACTCGACTAGAAAATGTGGATCTAAACTCCTTTATATGGCCTCTGTGGGTC
>NW_011888798.1:265809-269861 GCF_000151845.1 Pteropus vampyrus | reverse complement strand
CATTGATTGCATTTACGTGTCTTTTTTGAATTTTAATTTTTAATTTTTTAATTTTATTTTTGGTTTAGTTTGCAGTTTTATTTGAAAACAATTTAGAAATTTGCTTTGGCTTCATAGTTGCATAAGAGCTATAAATATAATAAGTCTGGTTTTATAGTAATATATATTCAGGTAAAATTACAATGAAATCATTTTAGTTAACATGGGAGATTTTCGAGAATATTTTACCGAAAGATAAAGTTGGGAGTCGACATAAATCACTCGACTAGAAAATGTGGATCTAAACTCCTTTATATGGCCTCTGTGGGTCATGGTCTTGTCCCAGCTTATCCATCCAACCTCCTTCTCCTCACATTGCTTCCAGCAGACAGAATGGTAAAAAAATTGTTATGTAATATCTAAACTGATTGTAGCCACATTCACTTTTTAGTGGAGAAGGAAAAAGATCTGAATTATATGTAAAATAAGGAATTAGGCATTTGTTATACTCCATCTCACTTAAAATGCTAAAGCTCTAAAGGAAATAAAAAGATTGAAGTTTCAAAGCCACTACTATGTCTATCTGTGTTTCTACTGCGTGGAGCTCAGGGTATACAGACATTGGTTAAACTCAGTTAAGATGGGTTTCTATAACAGGCTTCTTTCCCAAGGGTAAGGTAGTTACTGAAATAACTATAGCATTAGAGAGAATTAGACCCAATAACAACCTGGAGGCTGAGTTTTTAAACCGTCCAAGATGGGTGGCCGCAAGACCTGTGCAAGGAGCTGGAACAGAGACTCTTGAGACCTAAGATCCTATAAATGTGTCAGGCACAGTGGGAAGGAAAAAACAAACAAAGAAAAACACTAGTATATAGAACAATAAAGAAGCTTGCTTCTGACATTTATTTTATAACTATTTTTTCTTTTTTCTATGCTGGCTAGACCATTTAGTACACAATTGAATAAAAGTGATGAGAATGGTTATCTTTATTTCTTATATCTTATTTTAGAGGAAATCCTTCAAATATTTTCATTTGACGATAGTGTTATCTTTAAGGGTTACTTTGCTAAGAGATTTAATGATAACTAGTTATTGCATATTATCAAATACATTTTTCTGCTTCTTTTGAATTTGTCATATGGCAATTATTATATCTTTCTCCTTTAATCTTTTTATGTGGCATTTAACATTATAAATTTTCTAATGTTAATCTAACCTTTAAATCCTGGGGTAAATTAAATTTACTCATGATCGACAATCATTTGTTACGCCGTAGGGTTTGACTTCTGAATATAAAGACTTTTGACCTATTTTCACAGCAAGATCATCCTGTAAACTGGTTTTCTCATGCTATGATTGTTTGGATTTAAAATTAAGATTATATTGGTTTAATGGGAAATATTGTGAAGTACTCTGTCTTCTTTGTTACACATAATCGAAATTATCTGTTCATTGAGATTGTTCATTGAGAATCTGCCTGTAAAACCATGTGGACCAGGGGTTTTCCCACAGGGTTTTTTTAAATTACAAGTTTTATTGTAAGAACATTAATTTTTTAAAAATAACTTAGCTTTAGTAAATTTTAGCTTCATATGTATTTGTCCATTTTATCAAACTGTTCGGAATAATTGGGATAAATTTACTAATATCTCTATTGAATTATACCATTTAGATCCCATTTTGTTATATTAAGGTTATTTCTATTTTCTCTTTTTTATTCATTAAACTTGTAGATGATTTGCCTATTATACTAGAACTTTTAAAGCACAAACTTTTGCTTTTTTGATTCTCTATGCTCTTCTCTTTTTCTATTTTACTTTCTAATGTTACGTTTATTTTATATTATTTTTCTTTAGATTTCTAAGTTTATTTTCTTGTGTTTTTATTTTCCTCACTGATCAAATAGGATGTTACCTCTTTCGATTTTCAGCCTTGCTTACCTTCTATTCCATATGCTTAATGATATAAATTTTCATTTAATATCCCTTTTGCTCAATTTCCCAAGTTGTAATAGATAGTGATTACATAATAATTTGTTGCTAAGCATTAATGTTAAATGCAGTCCTGTGTAATTCTTAAGAAATAATTGTGATATTATTGTAAGTATATTATTTTACTTTCCAATTGTTCATTTATAATATATAAAAACAGTTAATTTTTGTTTTTGACTTTGTATCCTTGTATCAAAATGCTTAATTCCTTTTATGACATCCTTATTTTTACATATGAGTTATTTGGAAGTATTTATTTATACTATCAGATGCATGGAGATTTTTAAATTTAAATTTTTATGACTTCCAACTTAATTGTATTTTGTATTCTATATGTTCTGATGTTTCTTTTTTTTTTTTTTCCATTATCGAGGACAATTAAATGGCCAGTTTATATTAATGTTCTACACATACTTGGAAAACAGTGTGATGTTTAACTACTGCACACAACAGTATTATATTTCTATTTCGCTATCATTTGTTTATTGCTAATGTAGATAGGACAGACATCTCCTGATGCTTAAATATGTTTGAATAACACATTTAATAAACTAGTTTTAATGTATATACAGACTATCTACATATATATGTGTATATGTACTCATATACATATGTAGTGTTTTTGTGTTCACTCTATTTTATTAAATATGTAGTTCAAACATTATTCTATAGCTTTATCATTATTTTCTGTCTAACCTATTATCAGTGATTAAAAGAGGTCTCTTGAGCCCTCAAACTATGATTGAATATTTAGCACTTTTCCTTATAATCAAATCAATTGATTTATATTTTTGATTCTATAAGGATAATATTCAAGTTTAAAAATTGTTTTCCCTGTGAGTTTTTTTATCATTATGTAGCAACTATCCATTATACTGTTTTTATCTTAACATCCATTTTGACTGATTAATATGGTTACCTCATGGTTTTTTGATCATATTTGTGTTATATATTTTAAATAATGTTACTCTCAGCTCTTCTATGTATATATTCTAAATAGCATACATATGGATTTTAAAATTATAATGTGAAAATCACTATCTTATAAATGATAATTTAGTACATTTACATTTATTGAAATTATTGGTATATTTGAATTTGTTTCTAATATTACTTTCAATACAACACTATATTTTTATAATCTATTATTTGTCCTTGTTTCCATTTATTGGTATTTCCTTGTATATTATTTTTCCCCCCCTTTCTACTTTATTTTTTCTACTGATTTGGGAATAACATTCTACTTCAGTCTTATAGTGTTTCCCTTGAAATTTGGCCATGTATTTTCGATCTACCCAAATCTAATAATAAGCAATTCTTTACTTTTATTTCTTAATAACACAGTGATGTTATTACTCAAGGCACCTCTCATTTCAATTTGCATTGTTGTTTTATACCCAGTATTTTAGTTCTGTCTCTTAAAATATGTTAACTCTGCATTAGATGACTTTTTATTAACATTAATGAAGATATGTTTCTTTCTAATTACAAATTTCTTATCAACTTATTTTCTCTTGTTGCATCCAGTATCATTCTTTTAAAATTACTTTCACTTTCCTTGAATAAGATCTTTATAAATTCTTTTAGCATAAATTTATAGTTATCTTTTTATTTTTATTTTATCTAGAAATTTCTTCATGTAACTTCAAATCTTAAGGAATGCATTTGATAGGTACACATTATTATTATTATTTGTGGTGCTCGAAGATAGTTTTACCACTCCCTAATTTCTATTGATAAATCTACTTTAAGTATTTCTTCTTATATGTAATCTTTTCTATTCTAGTCTAGTTGTTTGATTTTTTTTTTTCTTTTGGTAATCTGCATTTTCACTAAGAGTTCCTTTGTATAAATTTATTTTTATTTACCCAGCCTGAAATAAGTCATGTTTCTGAAACCTGTAGTATGCTGCTCTAATACTTTGTAATGGTGATGGGGACCCACACTGCTTTTGTTTTTATAGCAGAATCTTCCTATACTAGTTATTCTATAATTGTGTGTTTATTAACTTTAGCTTATTATTACATTCTACTGTGAAATATTATTCTTATCTCTTGTTAGAGCATTTCAGTTTAAAT
>NW_011888798.1:239869-265759 GCF_000151845.1 Pteropus vampyrus | reverse complement strand
TGTTGTTTTATACCCAGTATTTTAGTTCTGTCTCTTAAAATATGTTAACTCTGCATTAGATGACTTTTTATTAACATTAATGAAGATATGTTTCTTTCTAATTACAAATTTCTTATCAACTTATTTTCTCTTGTTGCATCCAGTATCATTCTTTTAAAATTACTTTCACTTTCCTTGAATAAGATCTTTATAAATTCTTTTAGCATAAATTTATAGTTATCTTTTTATTTTTATTTTATCTATAAATTTCTTCATGTAACTTCAAATCTTAAGGAATGCATTTGATAGGTACACATTATTATTATTATTTGTGGTGCTCGAAGATAGTTTTACCACTCCCTAATTTCTATTGATAAATCTACTTTAAGTATTTCTTCTTATATGTAATCTTTTCTATTCTAGTCTAGTTGTTTGATTTTTTTTTTTCTTTTGGTAATCTGCATTTTCACTAAGAGTTCCTTTGTATAAATTTATTTTTATTTACCCAGCCTGAAATAAGTCATGTTTCTGAAACCTGTAGTATGCTGCTCTAATACTTTGTAATGGTGATGGGGACCCACACTGCTTTTGTTTTTATAGCAGAATCTTCCTATACTAGTTATTCTATAATTGTGTGTTTATTAACTTTAGCTTATTATTACATTCTACTGTGAAATATTATTCTTATCTCTTGTTAGAGCATTTCAGTTTAAATTGACTTATCTTTTACAAAGTATGAAAGTTAGTATATGTCTCATATGAAATCTCCTTAAAGGCACACGATTTTATTCATTTCTGTGTATGATAAATCTAACAGCATGGTTGTTGTATAGGAGTCATCTAATAAATGTGTTTGGAATTAATATAATATACAGGAAGAAGAAAAGGAAAGAAGGAAGGAAGGAAAGAAAGATGGAAGGAGTGAGGGAGGGACAAACAAAAACAGGTAGGAAGGTAGGTTGATGTAAAAAAAGAAGGAAGGAAGGAAAGAAAGATGGAAGGAGTGAGGGAGGGACAAACAAAAAATGGTAGGAAGGTAGGTTGATGCATAAAATTTAAAACAACTGGAGAGCATAGTGACCTCTCCATTGTGCATTTATTAATTTTATCAGATAATGATACATATTCCCCTTTGGATCTACTTATAGATTATGTTGGTTGCAAGTAGGTTAAAGATTTAATGCAAGTATGAATAAGGATTGAAAATTTTCTCATTAAAGAATGCTATGTACTCTGGCTATTATATTGAATCCACATGGAATGATGGAATGATGCTGTCAATAGCCACTACCTATGTTCCTTATAATCTCCTTATTCTCCTTAATTGTTCATTATATTCACAGTTCTTAAATAATAATTTATGATTTGGCTGATAAAACAAGACCTACTGTTAAGATGTAGTCTATTTAGAGTCACTTCTATTTAGTTTAATGATAAATATAATTTCAGTCTAACATTTGATCTTAAAATTCCAGAGATATTTCGGAGATTCTTAAATGGTTATGCATTTATGTTTTACTAGATTACCTGTGGTATTTCCTTTAGGAATTGATTCATATGAATTATATACAATTTGATAAGGTGATGTGAATACCCAAAAATATTGAACAACATTAATAACACTCTTAGATCACGTCTGTTAAACTGAAACAGAATTCGAAAATTCTATGACTGCCAAAGTTCAATTGAACACATTTTGAGTGGTGATGTGACCTTATTCCAATGCTCACAAAATTATTCTACCAGATATCAAGTCCTGGAGGATTCTGCAATTATATATTTCACTGTGTCCTGATATAGCTTTAGTATTCACCCTTATATCTATGGGTTGACATACCTTGAACCCACCCTACTTTAAAGCTAAAAAAAATTGTCATTGGATAATGAATTCCAGATTTTTTAAAGCCTAGATGAAAAGACGCATTGGGTAGGTAGATAGATTAGATAGATAGATGATAGGTGATAGATGATAGACAGACTGATAGACAGACAAACAGACAGAAAGACAGGCAGGCAGGCAAGCAGACATGATAGATAGATGATAGACAGATGAGAAATAGATAAATGATAGATGATAGATAGATAGATAGATAGATAGATAGATAGATAGATAGATAGATAGATAGATGATAGACAGATGATAAATAGATGATAAATAATAGATAGATGATAGATAGATAGATAGATAGATAGATAGATGATAGATGAAAGCTAGAGAAAGATAGATTCTAACATTTCTTTGGTTTATGTATGTGGTAACTTGTTTCTAAACTCTTATCTAAACTATTTGCTTATTGAGAGCAGATGCAATTCTTAGTTCTGTAATAATTAATTTCTACCAATTTTAATTCAGTTCAAGCATAATTTACTTTCTTATATTTTATTTAATCAGTTAAGAAACACTAGTAAATTAACTTTTAAAGAATATTTTATATTTATTACCTCCCCAAAATTTAACCTCAAATTTATGATTATTAGTCTTTAGTATATTTTTCATATTATTTTAAAAATAGGAATGCCTATTAAAACACCAATAATAATGACCAACATTTGTAAAATATCTTTCAGTATTTATTAATCTCATTTGTTACTTATTTTAGCAATGTGAGTTGGTGTGACATCATCAAACAATTTTTTGCAAGTTACTGAACATGTAGAAAAGTTCGATAATGTTTCCAAAGTCACACAGCCCTTCCTCACGGAGAGAGTAAGGATTTTAATTCAGGCCTTATGATGCTAAATTCATTCCACCTCCCACTACAACATACTTATATTTCTCTGATAAACTTCAATAGCTTCGTATTGGACTGTTCATTATATTGTTTGACCAGGAGCACCCAATCAAAATGTGTATGGCCCATGTTTAAGAAAATCATTATTTAAATATTTTTCAAAATTTATATTTTTTTAACAATTTCTAAAACCCATACATTTATAGATTATTGTTAAGTACATCTACTATATTTATTAATACAATGAGATTTTATTTTTAATTGTTCTACTATCTATAACAATTAATAATTCAAATGTTTATAAAAGGAATTTATGAAATTTAATATATTTTTTAGTTTTCTTTCTTTTTAAAAGAAAAATCTGAGTGTTTTCCTCACTGAGTTATGAAGACTTGGAAAAAAATTATTTCCATTCTGTCTTTTTTTTCCCCCCAAGTATTTGGCTTTAGAGGCTTTTCTGGAGTTAGGTTTCTGTGGAAGCACTTTGGATCATAATTTATGAGGTAGGCTGAATCAGATAATAATGTATTCCATTTATACTTTATCATACTCACATAGCTTTATGTGTGTGTACCTTAGAGGCACAGAGGCAAATTTTTATTAACACATGTTTATACATAATTGACCAATTGGGAAGTGGTAAGAAGTAATGGCTGTGATTTACATAGACTAAGAAATGTCTTAGAGCACCTCACCCTGTCTGGAGCTCCCACTGTGACAGATGAGCCAATGCCTGTGGGGGATGACAGCATGCTATTTATGGCATTTCCTTCTGAGACAATTAAGTAACATATGCCAAGACCATAGGGATTATCTTTGAGCTACACAGTATGTAACTCTATCTGAAGAGAAATATAATATTTTATAAATTTGACAAACCATAAGAAAATTTAAATTGATTTGCCTATTTTAATAAATGCAATAACATTTTTGTGTCTTAATAAGATTTATTTTTTGATAAAGGCATGTTATAAAAGATTAACATGTTATATACATGTATTATTCAGAAAATATGGCATATTTATTTTATTGGGGTACAATGTTCATAATAAACTCTTACACAGGCTGATTATTCTAACAGCTGCTTTCCTTTCCTATATTCTAACCAAACCAAATGGAAAAATTGGTTCACTGTAGGAATAAAAATTCATTTCTTATGGTAGTACTGTGCTACTCAGCATGCTACTCAGTTTGGAAAAGACAATGGGTTGACTAGGGTTAATACACTGTAAGGAAGGAAAGATTTAGATACCAGGATGGATACCAATGTTACAACAGGGTCTTTGGTGACGTAGTTGAAGTTGACTCAATGAAATACTGATTTTATTAGGAACATTTATATGGCCCAAACTATGGCTTCCAGGCACTTTAGGTTTATCATTCTCAATTTATTATTGAAGTCATTGAAGTCTAGAGAGATTTATCTAAAAATTCAAGTTCTAGTGGGAAGTCAATTATAAATTAGAGAGAATACATTAGAGTATGATAGAAATAAAAGGTATATTAAAAGTAAGTAAAGTAACAACTGGTGCTTGGCCTAATTATAGCTTGAGGCATACACATCTCCATAGCCCAGTTCATATCTTTGGCATAATATAGTAACTGAAGAAATATTTGTTAGATGAATAAATAGAAAGGAGAAGTAGTTTTTCTGTATCTCTTCTCAGATTTCTTGTTCCACTCAACTTGATTTATGACCTGATTTCCCTTGTGATGCTGAAATTTGTTATATGACTCTGGATTTCCACAAGTATGAATACTTTCTACCATAGGGTAAGGTGTGTATGGGGTTATCACTGCTAATTAATTTCAATCATGACCTAGTTTTTAAAGGTCTCAATAAAGATCAGTTTGTGAAAATCGTAAAAGAAGAAAGAAGAGAGAGAGAGAAGAAACATGGACATGAAACAGACAACTTTAATGGAAGTCAATAGACTTTCTGGCTCCATCAAAGTTATTGTTTGGTTTCTCAAATGGTAGCACAATTGAGTAAAGTTACTTTATAACAGTTTTTGAGTCATAGGATACATATGCTACATCATCTCTTATGATATTACAGTGACATAATATTCTTAGGTTGCCAAGTGAACAGCTAAGAGGCCATGAAATTGGTAGTAAGACAACAACAATATCAGATGTGGATATTGAGCCCTTAGACCTTACAGTGGGTTCTGCTAAATTTCTAGAAATTTAGCATATTGTCTATTTTAATTTACATAATGCTTTCATGTTGAGATATGATTTCATACACATCTTATTTAATCTGTCCCAACTACTTTGGTAGCAATGTATGCTAGAAGCTATGCAAGCCCTAAAACTCATCAAAGTATGAAGAAGCTAAGTTTCCTACTGTGTGGTGTTCAAAAGTCTGCCTTTTTACATTCTTTTTTCCTCCCTTACTCTCTTTTCCTTTATTCTTCATTCTTTCTTTCTCTTTCTTTTTTCTTCTCCATCCTTTACACATGCTAATTGAGTTTCTTCTGTGAGCTAGATGCTGTAATAATCACTGCTGTCCTTAATGCCAGGTAGCTCTAGGCAGTTCTTCCTGGTTTCCAGAAACAACTCTTAAAATCTAAGCACTCTCTTGGCTCCACTATCCCAAACATTTTTATGTAAAAGAATAAAACAAAGTAGCATGAAAAATGTTTATTGGCTAAGCTTTATTCTCATTGATTTTCATTTCTATATATTTCATCCCATCTTCTAAGTAGATTGGGAAGGAGAGAAAAAAGCAGAAGCAGGCTGGCTATATTATTCCCTCTAAGCATTGCCTAATATTAATATCTAACACCTATAGAGAAAGAAAAATTAGAGAACTGATTGTGCTAAAAGTCATGCTTTTTAAAAAATGGATATATCAAGAGGAATAGTCAGAAAGCATTGTAGTACCTATTACAGTGGTGAGAACACAGGATATTTTACAAATACCACTTTGTGAATGTTGTCCCTCATATATTAGCCACTTAAGTAAGTAGATTTCCATCAATTATTTCTAATTATATGCACTTCTTTCCATTTAACAAAAATTAACAATGATGTAGTCTTGTAACATAGGGTTTTATTGTCCCAGCATTTTTCACTCTTTATTTTCACTCTTTTTTAGTAGGAGTTTTCCTTATTTCCAATACTTACTTCTATGTTAACTAGAATAGATTTCCTGAAGAATAACGACCTAGTGGAGAGGGTAAGTATAATATTTAGGAATATTTTAGACTGTAAGGAACAGACAGTAGTTTTAACTATTTATTAGAAGGATATTAGGAGTTCTCAAGATAGTCAGGAGACTGGAAAACAGACCTGGAAATGGTCAGGAAAAAGGCAGCTCCCAATGCTGTGCTGTGCAGTGGGAAGCTCGACCATCATCACTGATTTAAAATGACCACAATGGAACAAAGGAGATTACATTAATTAATCACCTCTTTTCCTTAGGGGCATTTGCTGAAGATATAAAACCCAACTAGGGGCATTCAATTCATTGACCCTAGATCACTGGTTACCAACAATTGGTAGTAGAGATATTTCAGCTTCTAGTGGGAGGAAGAGCATTGCCTCCAAACTACTACAGTAAGGAGTCGGTACTATTGATAATTCCTAAAAGAGAAAGAAAAGGTGGATGCAAACAAAAAGCACTATGTAGTAGAACCTATTAAAAATATAAATAATTTAAAATGATAATAAGCTTAATGTAATTTATGAGCACCTACAAGAGATAGGTAGAATGACTGTGGAAGGCAGCAGGGATCAAAGGTTGCTAAGCGATCACAGAATCCTAATTCATACAGCCTTAGAGCTGGAGGGACCCGAAGAGAGCCTGCCATTCACAGTAGTAATTTTGTTAATGATTAATGTGATGTTCAGGATGAAATGATTTTAGAGACACCGCTAGATTTTTTTCAAAGCAGGACTTGAGTCCAGTTTTGTAATGTCCCTTTTAATGCTTATTCACATTTCCCACAACATCAGGCTCACAGTGAAGGGAAAAATTCCTCCCAGGACCTCTACTCACTTACACAGCATGGCTAATGCATTCGTGGAGGAAAAGACACAACGTGGTGGGAGGAAAAATTAGTTAAGATTCTCTAAATGTCTATCAATATTCAAAATAAACGTAGTTTTCAACCCAGGAACTACACTTCTAGGTATCCACATTCAGAAATATACATGCATGTACGATATTATTTTCTGCATTAATTTCAATAAGCAAGTATTGATTGCTATCTCAGCATCTAACAAGTTAAATTAATGATGTTTCATTAATACAATAGAATAATTTACATAAGTTAAAGTTAGATCTGTGTGTACTAAAATAAAAAGATCTTTAAAATATCATTAAGTGAATATAAACCGAATTTAATATCTACCTTATGATGTCACATAAAATAAGTAACATAACTATAGCTTTAAATGTACTTAGATACTATCAACTTGGAATTCAGATCAGCTTATTGCAACAGGAAACATAAATAACATTTGCTTAAGCAAGATAGGGGCCTATTATTCTGTCAGGTAGAAAGAAATGCAGGGCAAAACCATTCAGTATTACAACAATAGCAGGAGTCCAGTTTTTTTTTTAGTTTGTTGGGTTTATTTGTTTGTTTTTTCTTTTTTCAGAATGTGTCCCTTATCATTGTTTTTTCAAGACAAGCCAATGTTGTCCACTCCCACCCAACCTCCAGCCTCAAGCACTTTGACAGAGTTCTAAGTAGAAAAAAGGGAAAGGAGTAAAGAGGAATGTTCCCCCAGGTCTGTCCCACTTAAGATGTTTCCCAAAAGACTTTTGCTTATATGTCATTGACCAGAGGACATCACACCCCTGTCTTCAAGGAAGCTGGGAAAATTTTTTTCTCTATCTTGAGAGGATGAATAATTAATAGATAACCTGCAGTCTCTCCACACAAAGTATATAAGAAAATAAGTAGAAAATAAAGGTCTGGGCAGCTCTCACAATTAACATCATTTGCACCCGGGAAAATATCGGGTTGCTGTGGTTAGAGGTTAGGAATGGGATCGAAAATGTCAAGATATCGAGAAAAACTAATTTTTTACTCTGTATACTTGTTGTTGAAAAACTTTGCAACAAGAATAGCTTTTTGTAGTGCTTGTATAAAACAAATAAAAAAAAAACCAATTTATATTGTAGACACTCTAAAGGCTATAGAAAAATCTAGGGAGAGAATTAGAATCACACAAAATTCTGCTGCATTTCAATAGATGTTTTATGTGTAATTTTAACATTACACACACGCATAAGCATACACATACGTGTAATGTACATGTTGGACTTTATTCATATTGAGTACAGGAATGGCCTAACTTTGGGGAAAAAAGTGATATATCAGGATTCTTCATGGCAGATTAGTACCCATCAACTTGGTAATATTGCCCAATTGAAAAAAAAGAGACAAAAGTCTATGTTTAGTAGTTTTTAAAGATATAAAGATACATCATTCAAGTCCATTATGTTGCTCCAAGCGGATTTGCTATGCGGGACAGTTTAGGTACTTATTAGTTTAGTAATTCCATATACAAAACCTCAACTATGTAATTAGGCAAATAATTTTAGTTAAAAATTTAATAATTTGTGACTACAATAAATATTTTAAAAGGCTAAATCTCATGCTATCAGAATTAAAGTCGCCCATTTCTAAAAAGTATGTTAAAGTTTAACTTTATAATATCAGCTGCAGTAGATATTGGAAATTTTAATTTAGATTGTCATAAATAGTTGTAGTCACCTTAATGTAATTTCAACACAGGGATATTTTTTTTCTTCTATATCTTTACTCGCTGGGACCAGTACGAAGGGATCGAGGGTATGATGCTTAAAGCATAGCAAAATGAAAAAGTCATTGTAGCCTGTTTTTTCTCTCTCCTATCTTTACTGTCTTAAAGCAATATGTTAAAGATTTATTTTTAAAAGCTTCTCTATCTTAAACTAGTCCTTTAGACTTCTCAAGAATTCACTTGAATAAGAGATATAAACATAAAAAAATAGAACTGAAAAGATGCACTAACATTCTGTCACATTTCTTGCTATCATCCTACTCATTCTCACCATCTACCTCAGGCCTCGATAAGTAACAAATGGAGTGCAGGAGGTTAGCATAAGAGCATAAGAATTGTCTTTCTACTATTAACCTAGCAAATCAACCTAAGAGATGAGGATAAACTTAGAACTAAGGAAATTTGGAAAGACCACATATCTGGGAAATTTTGAGTCTGGCCATGAGTGGAGGGATGAGCCCTCTAGAATATCCTTAATAAGGAATAAGTATAAATTAATTATATATTTTGTTGTCTTGATTCTTCACGTAGGAGGTATGTGTGCTTATGCATCTATGCCTGTGAACTATTTATATAGGACATACATGGGAATCTGAGACATTTCTTCCAAATACAATCATATTGGAAAATAGCCCTTCAGTGTAGAAAATGTTTACTGCATATTTGCACACCATAGAAAACTTTATCTATATTCGCATAGAATTCTCCTAATTTTAACAACTATTTTCTTGCAAATACTATATTTAATTGGTACAAATAGAAACAGCAAAGAAACCAACCCTGGCCCCTGACTCCTCACTCCTCATTGTAACTATTAATTTCATTCTCGATTTTAATAATGGGATTGTTATTGTTCCATACAGTAGAATGTCCCTGCAAGAGCATTTGCAAGTGTTTTTATTAGAGAAATTTTAACTGCTTTGAAAATTAAAAGCATAAAATTATTGACAAGAAATAAAATATATACTTTAACAAATTATTGCTGAATCATGCTTTTACCAGTGTTCAATATTTTGAAGAGGAATCCAGGGAATGAAAAAAAATATGATCTTTATATTTCTTTGATTATTGTCTCATTCATGATTTTTAAAATATAGCAAAATTTCATGATTCAGAAAAACGTTACCAAAAGTGAATTCATTCGTGAGTTTTAAACTTGAACAATGTCTTCAATATCTACTGTAAATATTCAGTTAATACTTTTAATCTCATAGGTGAGAAAATAACATACTTTGCCAATACTATATTTATAACATGAGTTCAGTTACATCAATATTATAATAATTAATGATTACATCATGCTTTAGAAGGAAAGTACAGAGAAGGTTGGTATTAAAATGCACGGCACACCATTGTGATATCCATACTCATTTTACTGTTCAGATTTTTTTAAGCTAATAGCTGTCAAAAATACCCATTATAGGCTAGTCTATAATTTGTAGAAGTCAAGTAATACATTTTTTCTGAAGGTATAATGGATGCTCCATGGAGCAATTATTTTAGAAAGACAACTTCATCTCAGCTGTCTTGTGCCAGCAGAACTATTTAAGAGCTTGAGATGCATAATTCAATGTGGAAGGGCTGTCAGAGTTGAGAATACCTTTAAATTATAAAAACTTAGCACCACGAGTCAGTTATAATTATAATGGAAATGTAGTTTTCTGTCATTTTATATGGCAAACATCTCTCAAGAAGCAATTTCGCGTGTTAAAATATTTTGGCAAAGTGACTTTTGATTCCAAAGGGATACAGATTATCTGGTTTTATACCTGAATATTTTTCTTAAAAATTGAGTTTAACAGCCTGTACTACTTAACATGGCAAACATAAGAATATTATTAAAATCCCATTGGAAAATCTCAGGGAGACCATAGGATATAGTAACTCACCAAGACAGGTCTGGTTATATACAAAAATATATTATTTTAATAGCAAAATATAGCAGGCGGTTCTTTATCAGACATCCAATGATTTTACATGGCAAGTATTTGAATATAAAAATAGTTGCTATTTTAGACAGAGTCCCTTTTCCTAGCAAGTATTTTCATAATTCAAAATTAAAGTGAGGGAATAACTGTTCAAGATCTTTCTTGATTCTTCAGTTCGTCGCCTTTGACGACTTATCTTAAACTTTCTACTCTCCAGGTGGTAGCTCTTGTCTTCCTCTTGTTCTACAAAGCTTTTACTATCGTAAGAGGTTAAAAAATAATATTAATAATAATTTTGTTCTTTTAGAAAATAAGCTACAAAATAAGAGCACTGTAACATATATCACACACTTCAAGTTTTCTTGTAAATTTTAATAGATGGAATGTTTACACGAGCCCAGATTCCACAGTTGTATTCTACCAATTTTCAACAACAGGAGTTATACTGAACACTCAGTTTTTCAAATTGCCATCAAAAATACTTCTCGAGGACAATTATTATGTTTTCTAACTTTATATTGGCATTCTTCTCATATTGGTCATAATAGTAAACTGTTATTCTTTTTCCAAATAGCATAAATCAATTTTGGGCACTCAATTTGTTTCCAAAAATGAGTAGGCTGATAAATTTACCGAGTTCCTACCACATATATATGCATGTATATATACATATTTTTAAATATTTTGTACTTTAAACTAAAATGGTGATAATTGTCCATCATTATTCAAAATATTTAATTTCCATTGTTTAAAAGACAAATCATGTCTGAATTACATTCAATTAAAGCAGACTGAGGAAAACAGGTGAAAACTTGAACTTGATGTATTTTCAATTCGACAAATGTTTGTTGAATCTATACTGTATCTGAGGTATTTTCCTAGCCACTGGGGATATAACAATAATAATTTTTTAAAAAGACATAAATTTTTTTCATTCATATGGTTTACATTAGTCACTTAAAAAAAAAAAGAAAAGAAAATCCAGTGATCTAAACACAAACTTCAGAGATAATACATATTTGATTTAGATTATTTTATCATAAGGCTTCAATCTTTTCTAGAACCAGAAAGTCTTTATATTCTTATTTTAAGAGTTATAAGAAAATAATTACCCTAATACATATGAAATCCTTGAAAATATGATCAAAATACATATCTGAAAGAAAGGAAGAAAGGTGTATTGTGTACTTACTTATTTTATGCTAGCTGTTTTAACTTTTAGTATACCTTTTAATCCACACAACAATATCGAGGAGTGTAATTTTCATTATTTGGTTAAAAATTGAGAATCAAAAAATTAAGTAACATTCCCAACGGTTTGTAAGTTAAAAAAAAAAAAAGTAATTACGTCCAGGTACTTCTAACTCTCCAAATTCTACAAAACTATTTTTTAGAAAATTGTCACAGATCAAACATCCTAAAATGATGTTTAGAGATCCATTAATTTATTTCCTTGCCTCTAGATGGAATCTATAGTTCCTAAATAAGATGAGTTCTCCAAAAGGATATTTTATTAATATAATTTTGGTAACATTTGAAACGTCTTTTTCTATTTTGTGTCGATTTTTTTTTCTTAAACACACACACACACACACACACACACACACACACACACACACACACACCCCTTTAAAAAAATATCAAGGATTTAAGCTAAGTTTGAAATGTTAAACTTTTTTCTTTCTGCATCCTACTTTGCCTATTGTAATTCAAGATGATATATACTTGCAATTAGTAACTGAATTTTTTCCAAACTAATATATAAAAAAGGTGTAAATGCTGCATTCTTTTTGTACATTATGATAGTGTTATAGATATTGTAATGAACTGATTTCTTTATCATTACCAGAATTAAATGTATTTTGCTGAAAAATTGAATGCAGTTACGGTATTATATTATTGTATCACAGAAGTAATCGTTATCTAGAAAATAAGGAATAATGCATTACAGTAATGCACTACACATATGATTACTTCTGGTATAATGCAGTATAATGCTTAAATTAATTCCAAGCAACTTCCTAATTTTATTTCAGTACAACCAAATCACAAGTCAGGGAAGTAGAATGTAAAACTTAACCAATATTTTATTTGATTCATTTTGACTGAATCATGAACTGCTATAATGCATGAAATTTCTGAAAATGTTAATTGCTTTAGAAAGAAATTTAATAATTTGTCTTTGGTGATCGCTGTGAGTAGATGAATGAAATTCAGAATGGCATGGTAATAAGCAAAGTTCTATTTGTATGATAGTGGAATGAAAGAAAATTTTAAAAGAATGAGAGAGAGAGGAAGGAGAAAGAAGAAAAAGGAGAAGAGCAGTAGAAAAGAAACTAGATTAAAAAAAAAGTAGGGAGAGAAGGGAATTCAGAGGAGGCACATACGAAGCAAAAATAAGAGAGAATATGTGTGTGTTCAGCAAAATGTAAAACTAAATAGGCAAAGCTCTCAGTTTAACTTTTAGATTTACCTTTTTTTGTATTCTTCTCTAATATAACAGTTCAAATGGGGACTTAAAATTAATGCTATAAATACAGCCTTTAATACAATGTTACATTGTACAGAATATCACATTAGGTCTTTCTAATGAGTCAACAAAATTTCTACATTGCCCTTGAATACTCTAAAATTAAGAAATTTAATAATAATTAATAATAAATATATGCACTTTAATAGAGGAAGAGTTAGTTGCACAACTTATGAAACTAGGCTTTGTATTCAGCTCAAACTGTGAAGCAGAGTGTTTGTGGTGTGGGATTCTGTCAGTATTCTTTTAGAAGACACAAACATTTTGAAATTGTCTCACATTCTCATCAACTGAAGGGATAGTGTGTCAAGCTTTTCATTTAGGCATAAGATCTTGCTAAATATGGCTAATAAACTTCCTATCTCTTTCTCCTTTTTTCTCTCTCCATTTCTCACTCTGCCTTTCCATCTCTATTTTGATCCCTCTCTCTGTCTCTTCTTCTTTCTCCAACTTAAAGATCACTAAAATAGAATCTATTATTAATTTAATAGAATTAGGTATCCACATTTAGTATTCTATGTCTGAGGCTATTGTGTGTAGAGAGAAATTATTTTTCTTATCTTGCTTTATTTATGGAATTTGTTTTAATGTTATAACTAGGTGGTTAAATTAATCTTAAAATATGTTTCACCATAGTTTATTTAGTATTGTGGATGTCATGTATTATAAGTTTTTAAATGTCAAATGATAAAAATAACAAAGACTTATATTAATGAGAGAATAATACCTAAATCACAAAAAATTCAAACACTAAAACGGTTGAAACTACCTGAATAGTACCCATTTTGGATGACCCATTAAGTGTGATAAAGCAATGTTTTTCTATGATCTTATTATTATACTCTACCATAGTTTTCTGTATAAATAACCTAGGCACTTTCAAAGTTTATTTATTTGTAAGAATACTCCAGAATAATACATATTCAAGCAGAAAATTGGAAAACACACAAAAGCACAAAATAAGTATCTCCAAGTCACTTGAGATCCCACTAACGCCTCAAATATAAGATATAGTTTTCTGATTGAGTTTTCCACTCACATATCATGTGTGTGTGTGCGTGTGTGTGTGCGTGTGTGTGTGTGTGTATATATATATATATATATATACATGTATTTATAAATATATATATATATTTATATATATTTCTTACATATCTAAGAGGTATTTTTAAACTTGAATTCTGCATAGGGAAAAATTATGAAAATAAAATAATACTTGTTCAAAATTAGTATTCAAAAGAATAGTAAGAGGCAGAAACAGCATTTTATTGTTGAGTGGCAAGTATTAAAAGGAATTAATTCCCAAACCAAGCGCAAAGTACAGGCAACAAATAATTAGAATATAATGAGGGTGGGAAAGATTATAGATTAGATAGAAGAAAGAAAGACAGCAGCAGATATAAACCTTGGAATTATAGTTTACTATTTTTTATTAGTATTTGATTAATGGTGCCATTCTGTAAATGAAATGGCTTTGGTTATATTCACTCTTTTTATATCCCCAAACTTTTCCAGACTAAGTATGATGTTTAGAACTTTCTCTCATCTCAGATTCCACTTTTGTTGCTTCTCATACACATTCACTTCATAAGTCCACATATCTTTTTAATGTGAACTGTCACAAAAACAACAAATATCTAACTCCTTTGTAGCCTAAGGACTGGTAAAACGGTTATGTGGCCTGGGTTGAGGAAACAGACTTATCTAAAGTGAAATCTGTGGCAGTCTAACATTCTAAAATCAGTAGTTTTAATATAAGTTTCTTTTTACTAGGTTGTGTTAAAACCAGATCCCATTATAGCCAGGTCCAACCATTTTCTTTCTTCCTTTTTTTCAGGGAGGCTTTATGATCTAAAAAATGTCTTGGTCCAATATTCGTGAATTCTATTAATGTAGGCATTCTTGCACTTACGTCAAGTTATACTGCATATAAATGGAGGATAAAAAGATTACCAGATTATAAATAAAATGAGAGTTTCTGGCAATATAAATCTCAGCTATGTCAGGCTCTTGTGTTAATGGAATTGCAGAATTCCATTGGCCAGTAAAAATGTAAACTCTATGTTAGAGACTTTGCTAATTTTTTTACAGGACTTCCCTTGGTAAATGCTAAAAAATAAAGTGTGAGGTTTGCAAGCAAATTTGTATCAGGTCTTGGAATTGTTTTTTAAGATAGTGCCAAAAAATTATTGGCATTTGAAAGTGTATTATAACACCCATATTATACAGTTCTAAGGCTTGTCTTGGAACTTATTTAGTACTTAATCATTCAAATAAATGCAGCTCGATAGTAAATGCAAACTAGATAGTATATTTACCATTGAGATAAATGATATGATTTGACCAAAGGATTAGAATCTAATAAAACAGTGTCTGGCTCATTCAAATGATAGAACTACTTATGTTTAAGGTAATCAATTAATCCTGTCAATAACTATAGTAAAATTTGTGTTTGTGATTATGCATTTTATATATACATATAAATGCAGAATTAACTAGTTGTTGAAATTAACATGGTTTAAGCAGTTGTGTTGGTTAAGTAGTAATTAGCTCTATCTCTAAATATATGTCTAATATTGATACACATGATAATATTAATGTGGTTCACTAGAAGTCACATTCAATATGTGGCAGTTAGATATGGAATGGATTTTTAGGTGATGAAAACATTTTTTTCAAACAGTTTTGCTTTTATATAATCTGGGTATATTTTAATTTGTTGAATATTAATCCTTTCATGAGACTAATATTTGTTGAGCTTCGATAATGGACACAGTGTGCTAAGTGTGGAGTTATGAAGCATAATAAGGTATCAGGTTTGTCTACGCAGATGAGGAGACATATAATTAAGATTGCCTTCAATTGGCATTGAAACAATTTTTTCGATATAAATAGTGATGTTAAGAAATGATGTCTCTTTCAACCAATATTTTTAACCAAATTTCCTCTAGGATTAAGCTTGCGACAGACCGCTATCGAAAGTTACTACAAGATATCTTTCAATTGTATTGTCTTAATAAATATATATTATTTACATATTTACTTAAGCATATATAATCTTAATATATTTCTGCCTTTATTCTTCTTCTGATCCTTGATGCCAGACAGAATGGAGAGTTCCTATCTCATTTGTCTGACTGAGATGTACTGTGTAGCCCAGATCATTTAGTGTTTAGGAACCGTATCAAATGAGAGTTTCAGATTTTTGACAGGCAAAAAATTCATTAGAGGAGAAAATAGATCTCAGAATGAAAATTTTGCTGACTCCTTGCCTCACAATATTTCTTTATTTTTTTTAACTTGTTTTAAAATATACTTTAAATCTAGGCAGAAAACATTAATTATTTTAGGCCCCATGATGAATCATGGATATAAAACATTCTTAAAGAAGAGACTACCCTGACTTTGTGCTCTTATACATTATCCCAAGCCCCAAAGGACCATTCACATAAAGGTAGATGTTTCAAAACAGTTTTAAGTGTTTCAACATTTGTAATGAATTTAGAAGTACAGACCATATTTTAGCAGACTTTATTTTTTAAGTACATATTTTATTTATTTATTTTAATTTTTAAAAATTTTAAATTACAATTGATATTCGATATTATTTTATATTAGTTTCAGATGTACCAGTGTACAGCATAGTGGTTAGGCATTTATATAATTTACGAAGTGATCTCCCCGATTAGTCTAGTACCTACCTGGTACCATACACAATTATTACAATATTATTGACTATATTTCCTATGCTGTACTTTATTTCCATGACTATTTTGTAATTACCTATTCGTACATCTTAACCCCTTCACCTTTTTCACTCAGCCCCAAACTCCACCTCTCATCTGGCAACCCTCAGTTTGTTCAGTGTATCTATGAGTTTGTTTCTGTTTTGTTTATTCATTTGTTTTGTTCTTAGGTTCTACATATAAGTGAATCATATTGTATCTGTCTTTCTCTCCAGGCTCCTCAGTATTGTCACAAATGGTAAGATGTCATTCTTTTTTGTGGCTGAGTAATATTCCATTAGCAGACTTTAAATGGGACTTTGATATGGACCTTCAAGATTATACCAGACATTAAAGATAATGAAAGAAATTGAAATTCAGTGAAAAAGAATAGGCAATAGCATGGAAGTAGGTGTCAAATTATAGAAGATTTTAACATATAAAGGAGTCATCATATAAGTGGAACAGAAGGAGACATTTTGCAATTTACATTTTATAGATGTATCTCTAAAGGCAATATAAAATGTAGAACTGAGAAATTCAATTCAGAAAAAAGTAGCTAGGCAGTTATTTCAAAAATTTATGTTAAAGATGATAAAGCATGATAATTGGAGTGAGAATAAAAAAGAGTTAAATTCAAAATTTAATTTGAAATGAGAACTGCGAGTGATGATTTTACTATTGCTCTATACTATTATTTATCTGATGATGTGAGAATGTACCTGGCATAGATTTAAGTATGGTCAATATAGTGATGGTACTGCTTATTAAATGTGTAGTTTTGGACAAGTTATTTAATTTTCCAAAGTTTCAGTTTTATTATCAAAAATGTGAAGACAATAATAATCACCAATTCATATAATTTGGAAACTTACACTCAATAAATAGTACCTCTTAAATATTAAGATTTTTTTCCTGCTCTAAGCATCCAGAGCTAGAGAATGGTAGCAAGAAAAATAATAACTTAGAATGATTTTGATTTTATCTCCTTTTCAGAGAAATGATATATATTGTTATATATCAACTTTAACTAAATAGAAAATGTATATTACATATTTTACATATTTTCTATTTATTTAAAATTGATTATAATCTGTAAAACATTAGAGGAACAAAGCTCATCATATGTAATAATGTCATTTAGACTCAAAGTCAATGGTTTTCAGCCTTGGCTACATATTGGATTCACCAGAAATTTTTGAATATAAAATTCCTAAAATAAAAACCAAACCAGCTGAATCAAAATATATGTGAATGGAGCACAAAAGTCATTATTTTCATATCCCAAATGATTTTAGTGCACAGCTTAAATTGATCACCACTCCTCTAAGTGTTCATGTCAGCATTTCTCAAAATTTAATGTGAGTAAAAATCACCTGGGGAATTTGTTGAAATTTAGATTCTATCCCTAGGTGGAGTCTGAGATTCTATATTTCCAAAAAGATCCCAGTGGATGTCTTATAATTCATGGATGGAGCAAAGATTAAGTAGTAAGGATCTAGATCAAAGAGGCTGCTGTATATAGGGAAATTTTCCTGAAGCTTGCATTGAAAATGGGCTGTATTTCAATGGTTGAGGAAGAATGGGGATTCCATATCAGTTAGCGAGACCAGGAGGAACAAAAAGTGTACCTGGAGGATACATGGAGAACTACATGATGTTCAGTTAGTTTTTTTGAGGAGCAGTAGAAGGAAAAGCTGAAGCATGAAAGATGTGTTAGGCTAGATTGAGACCTCAAAAGCTCTATAGGTTTATCCAGGCTTTTATTTCTGATTTAGAAAGAAACTTGGAAGGAGTCTTGAAACGTCAAAATATGGAAGGGAGAGCTGGGGTTTAGGAAGATATCTCTGTGGACAGGGAAGGTACACAAAGTCAATTAGAGCTGAAAGACTGTGGTAAAGGAGGAGCAAAGGCAGTCCTGCCCCTAATAATGAAGGGCCTGGGACCCTTACAAATGAAAGTAAAATTAAAAAAGAACAGTTTTAATAGTTAAAAAGATAAATATTATTAATTCATTTTATATATGCCAGACACTCTGCTAAATACTTCATGCTGATCATATCATTCTCATACTAGGCCTATGAGATAGGTACTATTGTCCTATTTTATTGGTCATACAATTAAAAGAGGAAATTAATATCTTGCTCAAGATCACAAAATCCAATAAGTTTAGATCCAACTAGTTCTTCCATTCTCTGTGAGTTTTTTTTTCCCAAAAATATCACCATGCTATTCCTACTTAAAAAAAAAAAAAAAATCTAAGTTACCATAATTATATTTTTATATTGGTGTACTAATGACACAGAGTTTTAGTGCAAACTGAGTAAGCAAAATTGTCTAAATTCAACTAAAAAAGCAAAATTACCTTGCATTACTAAGTCTATGAAATCATAACTGGTGATCTTTTTATGGGTTTATACATAATAGTTTGGAGAAAATATTTCTAAAGGATAATCTTAATTTTTGATATTGAGATTATAATAGCTATTTGTCCTGCATCGTAAAAACTTGTTTTTAAAATGAATCTCAAGACACTCAGATAGTTTATAATATGATATTGGGATATGATAGGCTTTTGAGAAGTTTTACTTTTTTAAAAAGCCTTTTGAGATGTAATTTGCTATCATAAATTTTATTCATTTAAAGTATACAATTTAATGTTTTTTGTATATTTAGAGCTGTTGAAATATCACCATAATTTAATTTTAGAAAAGTTTTATCACTTCAAAAAGCACCTGTACTAACTCTAGTCCTAAGCAACCACTAATCTACTGGTTACCTCATAGACTTATTTTCTATTTATATAGATTTGCACATTTCAAATAAATAGCATAATATAACATAAGGTCTTTCTTGACTGGCTAAGCACAATGTCTTGAGGTTTATCCATGTTGTAAATGTATGGGTATTTCATTTATATCGCTGAATAATATTCTATTACATGAACGCATCACGTTAAGTGTATCCATTCATTAGTCAATGAACATATGGGATCCTCACAAATTTTGGCTATACTGAATAATACTGCTAGGAACATTTATGTACAATTTTTTGTGTGGACATATTTTTTCATTTATCCTGATACCTGGGAGTAGACATGCTATGTGTTATAACTCCATGTTCAACATTTTGAGGAACTGCAAAATTGTTTTCCAAACTGGTTGAACTGTTTTACACTCTCATCAGCAATATATAAGAATTTTAATTTTTTCACCTCTCTGCCAATACTTATTATTAGCTGTCTTTTTGATCCTAGGTATACTAGTAGGTGTGAAGTGATATCTCATTGTGATTTTAATTTACATTTCCCTAATGACTAACAATATTGAGCATTTTCTCATGTCATTATGGCTGTTCTTATATCTTCTTTGAACACTTTGCTCATTTTTGAATTGAGTTATTCTCTTTTTATAATTAAGTTGTAAGTATTCTGGAATACAAATCCTTTATCAAATATATAATTTGTAAATACATTCTCCCTTGGGATTGTCTTTGCATTTCCTTGATGGTATCCTTAGAAGAACAAAGCATTTTTTTAATTGATAAAGTCCAACTTGTTAATATTTTTTAATCACTTGTGCTTCTGGTGCCACATCTAAGGGACTGTTGCCTAATGCAAGATCACAAAGACTTACTGTTGCTTTTCTCTGACTTTTATAGTTTTTGCTCTTACATTTCGATCTATGCTCCACTTTGAATTAATTTTTGTGTAAGTTACGAGATAGGAAGAAAGCTTATTTTAGTAGGTTTGTGTTCACAACATGCAAAAATACCAATAACTTTATAATAAGACAGAAATTTATACTTTATTTAGGAGCAAGACTTGAAACAAATGAGTATTTTAGAGAATCTGTCTTGAAATATCCAGCTTGTATATATTGACCTAGGAATGTGATAGGACCCAGAGTAGGATGAGCTTACCCTAGATAATCTGATTTGGCAGATCTGTCACAAGACCCAGAAATTCAAAATTTTTACAAGAGCCCTATACAAATAATATTGTACTCTGAAAACCTACTTTGGGAAACACTAATTAAAGCGAATAAATTTTAGCAAATACTGAGAATTTTAAGACACTATTTGTAATATTTTTTTGAAAAATGTGATAAACACAAGGGGACTGTAGACAACCTGGCCCTGAGGATTGACAGTGATTTTCCCACATGCCATATATATGGATTACTTTACTGTAATTATAAAAGATGTAGCTTCTGCTCCCCTAAATCCTGCCTTCAGTGGCTATACAACTAAACTGTAACCACCACCATTTTGCTGTACTATAACATTCCACAGAAAATTCAGGCTTAAGATGACAGGGAAAACAATTTTAGATAGAAATGGTTCCAGAGAACTGCTGAACATGCCAGCAAGATGCATCTATTTTTATAAAACTTTTCTTTCGGTCAATCCGTCTCTCATTAAAATGCAATATTATCATCCAAATATCATGTATGCTAGATGTTTTCTTGCATTTCCCACTATCCACCAATATCTCTTTTAGTATCTGGTCTTAGTCAAAGATAAAATGATGGGAAGAGCTGTCTTGATAATTGTCATTAAACTAAAATCTGCATGCTATGGATTTCATGCAAAGCAAACTCATCATTTCTAATTGCTTTAGGAGATGTGTATGAAAAGGAAAGGAGTGCCCAGAAAGCTCACCCACGAAACCAAAATGGTAACATCATAAATATAAAATCGAGGGAGAAATTTTCATTTATTCAAAAATATGCAACAGATGTAAAAATGGAAGCTGGTCTAAGGGCTAAGCAGGTGTAATCCTGTAGTGCATTTTACTAATTGTAGGACAACACAATTGAAATCTTCCTTCATTGTGAACAGTTTATGCAGAAGTTAATTTTCTTTCTGACACGTCACCATTATTTTTAATAAAAAAATAGGAAGAAAGAGATGAAGCTGAAAAGTTTTTCCTGTTTAACAGCAATTGTTTTTAAAATATGTAATCATCTGAAACTTGAAAAAGGCAGAATGCAGGAAATTGTCATCAAACTGTGAGCTATACATTTCTTGCAACTCACAAGGACAAATAATGCCTGAAAATAAAGTAAAATGGAAATCAGTGTCTGCAAATTCTTCCCAAAATGATAAATTTAAGACAACCTTTCTGAAAACACATTGTAGGAATTTTAGGAAAATACCTAACAGCTCAGATGATACTTGAGAGAGAACAAAAATAAAAAATATTCCCAGGAAACAGAGAAAAACAAATATAAAATAGTGACTCAAGGGCAATATGAACTTACTGCCTTCTGATTTTCTTCAGAATAATACCTTTTTTTTTTTTTTGCTGATTATTATAAGAAATAAATGTTAATGAGACAATATGAAAGAAGTTGATTCTGCTGGGTTGGTAAAAATGTGAAGGATATTTTGTCTCTGAAAAGTTGGCTGAGAGTTTATAAATATGGTTTCTGGACAGATTAAAAATAAATGAGCTTCAGTGTAAGATGTGTCAAAGTATGTTTTATGCTTTCTTGATCTATGAACAATCAGGTATTTATTGTTTAGCTAGTGATGTACTTTTTATTGGGAAAGTGGGCAAAATCATGTCTTTAATTCTGTTTTATTAAAAAAATAGGAAAATCCTTTGAGTGCTGTTATATGTACAAAATATTTCCGGCAAAGGGATTTTGGTAGGAGCTTATAAATGTGTGCCATACATCAGAATATCTTATTTGAAATAATGGGAATGCCTTGAGAAGACATGACCCTAAGCAATTCAGAGGGGTAAGGGGAGGTGGTTTGGAAGATATTAAATCATGCTTCCTTCTGTCACTGCCAATTATATATTCAATTTCCAAGTCAATGTTTAATATATCATCAGAGCAATGCATTATAATTCTAGGATGGCTGGCATAGTCATAGTAACATCTCTCTGATGTCACCTTAGAGTCTGGAAGAGAGCCACAATGAACATGAAAGTTTAGCCATTCTAAGAAATATTTCTCATAATTTTTTAAATAAATGATTAATATTAAGCCAAACTAAAGAAACAACTCATTTGAAGAAGTGGAGGTCATTTTCCAACTGTTACTTCATAGTGTATACTGGCATCATGCCAGGGAAACAGAAGGGAAAGCCCTGTAATAAAATATGTTTTAATAAATTATTAATTTTTCATAGCCAGGCTAAAGATTTAGAAGGAGGATGGCATTTTCTAACTAGGCCACAGGCTTATTGAGGTTAAAACTCTTTTTCTTTTGCCCAACATTGCAATATGGATGAGACTTCGCTCTAGCTTATCGTAACTGCAGTGTAATATTGATTTAAATATTTAAATCAATATTTAAATCCTGAAAGATCAGCAATAATGGATGCAAACCAAATGGATCAATATTTAGCCTTTTGTGGACTATAACTTTTCTCTTAGCCTCAATTACTCCATGGCACAGGGGTTGATTTTTAATATCTTGGGTGTTTGGAATCTCACTAATTTTAATTTTAAAAGTTAAAGAATATACTCTGAGACACATGTAGAGAAAGGTGTTGCTAAAATAATTCTAAAATATGCTTCAATAAATTCAATGTCTTTTCGAGATCATTTTGTAATAATAAATTTTGTGACATATATATTGAATTTTTTTTTCATTTATAGGGGACCAGATGATTTTAAAATTCATGAAAAGATATGTTCTTGTAATGTCCTTGGGCAATATTGCATGACCGCTTGTGAGACATTTGGCCAGTTTATCTTTTTAAAATAAAAACTAATTACAAATCTGATAAAATATTAGTATTAAAATATTGTTTAATTTATTCAGGTGTCACAGTATAACTAATCAATTATGATCATTTGTCTCTGAAGTTCTATAAAGGGTTTTAAGGAAATCAAGATTCTGGGAAAAAATAAAAACAACACTTTGTTTTAAAATAGCAATTTTAATTTATCACTCTTGAGACAATAAGTACTCATAAATGTGAGCTCTGTTCCCAAAAGCCCAATCTTATCTAATGCTAACCAAAAAAGAACAGCAATAGCAACAAAATAAAACTATTCCTTTAGCAACTAAGTAAATTAGAATATTTACTATGAAGAACTATAAAGTAATTTTTTTGTAAGACTTCTATTTTAAAGTATTTGTGTGTGTACAGGTGTGTGTTTGTGTGTGTGTGTGTGTGTGTGTGTGTGTGTATGCTACCTCAGAATTAAAACAGGAAGAGATAAGCCTTCCAGTTGGAGTAAGCATACTGTAATTATTATTTAAAAATTGACAAAATGTAAAAAGCAACTGAGGAACCCGAAAAGTAAATAAGAACATAAAAATTGGGAAGGATGTTAAAATCTAAGAACAACTAATATGGTCATGTTGTGTTTCATATTTTTCTTTCTTTTTTTATCTCCCTACTATGAGACAAATTCAACAGTATGATGGACATCATTATTAAAATCTCATATAATCCTTCTTTCTGGCCAAAAGTTCAGGAAAATCGCCACCTGTGATCTCAAGAGATAATTCTTCATTTTCTCCTTTTAAAATTTCTTTTAGCCCTGCTCCAAAACCAGCCCCACTGCAGTACCGCAGTGCAGTAGTGTCACAAGTACCTAAAGACCCTAGAAAAACACCCATCATTCTGTTCTCAGGAACAGAGAAGAGGGGTTTTGTTAATCAAAGTGTAGGAGAATTCTAAATATTTTTCTCTATTTGTTCCTCTTAATTCCAAGGGCAAATCCAGAATTATCCACAACAGCATGGGAGGTCAAAAACCAAAACAAACAAAAAGCAAACAAATAAACAAACAAAAACAGCCCATAAAAGCTGCAGTGTCAGAGAAATCTCACAGAGACCTGAGCTGCAGAACATCTTTTTTGTATGTAAACCAATAGAAGTCCTGAGCTCACCCCCAAATGTCTATGTGTACAACACACCCAACACACATAGTCAAGAGTTTGAAAAGTGAACGACTATATAGATGACTATCCAAATCTCCAGCTCATCCTTTGAATTGCTCAGGTGAGAGGCAGACACAAAGAATATAATAAACACTTTGAAAATTGAACTTTCATTAGATTTCCATTTGCAAAAGAGTGTCTGATTTGCATTCTATACATGAGTTGATTGCTTGCTAGAAGAAACAAACAAAAGTCAGCATTGTCCAATTGGATTTTTTTTAAAAAAGAACAATTTCTCAAAATGTAGTTTCTAAATGAACACGATACAATTCAAAGTTACCCAAAATATCAAAACCTAGGACAGTCTGTCCAAGAACCAGGAAAATCGGATCTATTATCAAGGGAAAAGACCCTCAACACATGACAGTTCCAAGGTGACACAGATATTAGAATTACCATAAAAAGACTTTAAAGAGGTTATTATAAAGATGCTTTTTGAAGTAAACATGAACACTCTTGAAATAATGAGAAAAGTCAGAGATTCTAAGCAGAGAAATAGAAACCATAAAACAGAAGCAAATGGAAATTTTAAAACAAAAAAAAAGATATCTAAAATTTAAAGATCACTAGATATGTTCAATAGCAGAATGGAAGTGACAGAGGAAAGATGTAGTAAAATTGATGACAGAACAATAGAAATTATTCAATCTGAACAAAACAAAGAAAAAAAGGATGGAAAACAAAATGAACAGAAACTTGGGAAACTATGGAATAAAATTTAAATGTTTAATATTTTTTTTGAGTTCTGTGTGTGAAGGGAGAGAAATTCTTTCATAAAACATCTTCGAAGAAACAGTAGTTGAAAGCATCTCAAATTTGTTTACAAGCATACATTCACAGATTCAGGAAGCTCAGTAAACATGGACTCTATAACAATCTTGAAACAATTGGTACTTGGAGAACTCCAAAATATAGGGTATTTAAAAACTGATTTTAAAAATAAGAAATAAAAAAGCCTACAATTGTACATGAAGATTTCAACACTCTTTTCTCCATAATTGATAGAGCAGGTATATAGAAAATTAGGAAGGATACAAAATATATTAAGAATGCCATCTACTAACTAGAATAGGGGTTGGCAAAGTATGGATTACCAATCAAATCTGGGATACCACCGTTTTGAGTGTGGCCCACAAGCTAAGAATGGTTTTTACACTTTAAAAATATTGCACTTTAAATGGTTATATAAGAACGTACATAATATTCTCAATTTTGCTTTTCAGTATGCAAAGTCTAAATTATTTATTACTTTTCATTTTAATAAAAAGTTTGCCAATTTCTGAAGTAGAAATTAGTTGAC
>NW_011888798.1:197820-239819 GCF_000151845.1 Pteropus vampyrus | reverse complement strand
CTCCAAAATATAGGGTATTTAAAAACTGATTTTAAAAATAAGAAATAAAAAAGCCTACAATTGTACATGAAGATTTCAACACTCTTTTCTCCATAATTGATAGAGCAGGTATATAGAAAATTAGGAAGGATACAAAATATATTAAGAATGCCATCTACTAACTAGAATAGGGGTTGGCAAAGTATGGATTACCAATCAAATCTGGGATACCACCGTTTTGAGTGTGGCCCACAAGCTAAGAATGGTTTTTACACTTTAAAAATATTGCACTTTAAATGGTTATATAAGAATGTACATAATATTCTCAATTTTGCTTTTCAGTATGCAAAGTCTAAATTATTTATTACTTTTCATTTTAATAAAAAGTTTGCCAATTTCTGAAGTAGAAATTAGTTGACGTTTATAGAACACACCACTCAACAACTACAGAACAGATATTCCGCCAAGTGTTCATGGAAAATTCACTAAGGTAGACCATAACTTATAACAGAAAGATACCTGGAAAATCTCCAAATAGATTGAAATTAAACGGCACACTTCTATATAACTAATGGTTTGTAACAAAGAAAAATAAAAACATTTTTAATTGAACTATTATACATCAAAACATAGAATCCAACTAAAGCAGTATGGATAGAGAAATCAATAGCAATAAACGTTTGCATTAAAAATAATAAAGGTCAAGCTTCTGGTCAAATAGCGAGGTAGAAAAACACTCTGCTTGGGACCTCTCTCGACCACTTCAAAATTACAACTAAACTACGGAACCATCATTGAGAATCTCCTGAAGTTTAGCTGAACAGAAGTCCTATAACTAAGGACATACGGAAGCCACAGGGAGACTGGTAGGTGGGGCAGAGACTTGGAAAGGGCTGGTCCTCCATCTACATGTGGCTGTTAAAAGTCAGGAGAGATATCTCAGCTATGGAGGTCATTCTGAGGGGCGAGGGATCCAAGCCCCACACTAGGCCCCCAGCACAGGGTTCCAGTGTGAGGAAGAGAAGTCCTCACAACTTCTGACTGTAAAAACCAATGGAGATTGTGGCTGAGTCAGAGGGCAACTGGAGTCTCATGCACTCCACTTAAAGGGCCCGTGTACAGACTCCCTCTCTGACAGATTCATTTACTCTGAGCTCCAGTTCTGGGACAGCAGCTTGAAAGGCACCAGGGACATATGTGGTAAAATTGAATTATTTGGCTTCAGGGTGGGAGCTGGAGGGGAAGCTTTCTCCCAGACAGAAATGATGACAGAAGCCATTGTTCCTTTGTTGAGCCCTTCCCTGGCCCTGGTAATTCCCTGAGATTCCGCCTAACCCAACTTGTGGGCCCATTCAAGCCACTTCTGGTGGATTTTTTTTAATAAAAATGGCCTGGTTCATGTTGCAGACTTTCCTAAAATCTCTCTAAGGTTCACAAGACCCAAACAAGCAGCATCTGGCCTCAGCATGCCCTGTCCCTCTTGCTAAGCAGCCCCAAGACTGACACTAGTGGCAACTGGCCTCAGTTTGCAGTTTAGCCTCTTCCAAGTATCTCCAAGCCCAGAATAATTTGGCAACCATCTGCAGATCACTTTGTAGCTCATGCCAAGTGGACCTAGGCAGAGCACAGGCAGTGGCTGAACTTGTCAGAGCCCTTCCCCAAAGGCCTCAGAATCAAGACACCTAGTGGCCAGATTCAGACCATACCAGAGAACCACCCAAATACTTCCACAAATGACATACCCAAAGGGCAAACTGAGTAGGTACCAGAGACATGCTCTCTAGGGTCAGCAACTGCACAACAGCTTCTCCACTGTAGTCACCAGCCAGTCCTCATGTCCAATTAGCCTGAAGGTTAATTCCTCCTGTTAATGTGAAACAGCAACCAGGGCTCAATTATAAGATGAGGGCACACACAATGCACACAAGGAGCAGATCTGGAGCACCCAGCTCAGGTGACCAGGGAGACTGAGCCACTGGGCCCCACAGGACAACTACTACATAAGGCCACTCTACTATGACTGGGAGACATAGCAGCTCTACCTGATACATATAAACAAATACAGGGAGGCAGCTTAAATGGAAATAAAAAGAAATATATCCTAAATGAAAGAATAAAACAAACTTTCAGAAAAAGAATGAAAAAAATGGAAATAAGTAATCTACCAGTTGCAGAGTCAAAATACTGGTTGTAAGGATACTCAATGATCTCAGTGAAAATTTAAAAAGAGATAGGAAACATAAAAATGGATTTGGAAAACATAAAAAAAGAATCAGTCAGAAATGAAGAATATAGTAACTGAAATAAAGAATATCTTAGAGGGAATTAATAGTAAATTAGATGAAGCAGAAGATAGAATCAATTATTGGGAAGATAAGGTAGCAGAAAATATCCAATCAGAACAGCAAAACAGAAAAATGAATTAAAAAAATGAGGGTAGTTAAGGGGACAAAATCAAGTGTAGCAATGTTTATATCATAAGAATATCAGAAGGAAAAGAGAGGAAGAAATTGGAAACCTATTTGAAGAAATAATGACAGAAATCTTCCTTAACCTGGCAAAAGAAAGATGCACAAGCCCAGGAAGCAGAGAGAGTATTAAACAATCTGAACCCGAAGAGACCCACGTCAACACACATCATAATTAAAATTCCAAATATTAAAGACAAAGAGAAGATTTTAAAAGCAGCAAGAGAAAAGCAGTTAGCTAACTACAGGAGAGCTCCCATAAGACCGTCAGCTGATTTCTCAACAGAAACTTTGCAGGTCAGAAGGAATTGGCACAAAATAGTAAAAGTGATGAAAAGCAAAGATCTACAACCAGAAAAGAGCTTCCAAACAAGAAAAAGCTAGAGTTCATCATCACCAAACCAATATGACAAGAAATGTTAAAGAAACTTCTTTAAGAAGAAGAAAAAAAAGATTAATACTATGAATAATAAAATGACAATAACTACATATATATCAATAAGTACTTCAACTGAAAAAAATACTTAAATGCTCTAATCAAAAGATAGGGTAGCTGAATAGATGAAAAAACAAGACCCTTACATATGCTGCGTACAAAAGACTCACTTGGGATCAAAAGACACACACAGACTGAAAATAAAGAGTGGAAAAAGATATTTCATGAAAACGAAAACGAAAAAAACAGCAGGGGTAGTAATATTTATACAGGCAAAAGAGACTTTAAAAAAAATGCTATAATTAGAGACTAAGGACCCAGTAATCCCATTTCTGGGCATTTATCCAAAGAAACCCAACACACTACTTTAAAAGTACATGTGCATCCAAATATTCATTGCAGTATTATTTACAATAGCCAAGATATGGAGGCAATCTGGGTGTCTATCATGGATGAATGAATAAAGAAATAGTGGTACATATATACAATGGACTATTAATCATGAAAAAAAAAGAAACCTTGTGATCTGCAATAACACAGATGTACCTAGAGAGTATTGTGCTGAATGGAATAAGTCAGACAGAGGAAGACAAATGCTATATGATTTCACTTATATGTGGATCTAAAGAACAAAATTAACAAACAAACACAGCAAAATAAACTCATAGATAGAACATTTTAATTGTTGCCAGATGGGAGGGGGATTAGGGGATAGGTAAAAGGATTAAGAGGTACAAACTTATAGTTACAAAATAGTCATGGGGATGTAAAGTAGATAGAATCAGAAGATAGAATCTTCTGATACAGTGTAAGGAATATAGTCAATAATGTAACATCTATGTAGAGTATCAGATCAGTACTAGATTTATCAGGGCGATCATTTCATAAGTTATATAAATGTGTAATCACTATGTTGTACACCTGAAACTGATATAATATTATATGTCAATTGTGAGTAAAAAGTAAAAAAAAAGTTATTTAAAAATAATAAAGTTCTTGAATTAATAATCAGAGCTTCCGCCTTGGGAAACTGAAAAAAGAATAACAAATCAAATAAAAAACAAGCAAAAGAAATTAAAAAATAAAGATAAGTACTAAAATAATGATGTAAAAACAAAAAAAAAAGGAGAGAATCAATGGAAACAAAAGATCCTTCTTAGAAAATATCAAGAAAATGTATAAACCACTGTTAAGACTAGCAAGAAAAATAAGAGAGAAAACTAAAATTAATCATAACATCGATAAAGACAGGCTATCATTACCTATACAAAGATTTAAAAGATAAATACAGGAATACAAAAAACAAATATATAAATCATTGTTGCAAGAAATTAAAAATATAAATATTTGCAAAATAGTCCATGCTCATAGATCAGAAGACAATATATTTAAGGTGGCAATACTACCCAAAGTGATTTATGGATTCAATGTAATCTCTCTTAAAATCCCAGATTTTTTATTCATAGAAAGTGATGAGATAATGCTAAAATTTTTATGGAAACTTAAGACATCCAAAATAGCCACGATTTTGGGAAAAAATAAGAACAAAGTTGGAAGACTCATATTCCCAATTTTAAAAATGAGTATGAAGCTTTAGTAATCAAAACAATATGGTACTGGCATAAAGGCAGACATATAGATCAATAAAATATAATTGAGAGCCAGAAATAAGCCTTTACATTTATGGTAAATTGATTTTAACAAGTGTGCCAAGACAACTTAAAGGGGAAAGAACAGTTTTTTTAAAAAAAAATATTGTGTTGTGAGAAAAGGATATCTATATGCAAAAGGAAAAAGTTAAACTCTTTATACTATATACAAAAATTAACTCAAAATGGAACATAGATTTAAATTTAAGACCGAAAATTACAAAAGTCCTGGGAAGAAATACAGTGAATATTTGTGTCCTTGTGCTAATCAAAATCTTCATCTTCAGATACCAGTAGCACAAAGGACAAAAGAAAAAATTAGGCAAATGGAATTTTATCATAATTTATTTATTTATTTTTTGCTTCTAAAGATACCATCAAGAAAAGGAAAAGACAATTCATATAATAGAAAAAATATTTACAAATTATATATCTAATGAGACTAGAATCTGGACTATATAAAGAAGTGTTACAGGTAAATAATAAAAAGACAAATACCCTGTTTTTTTTTTTTTTTGAGGAAAAACGTGAATATATATTTATATGAAGATATACAAATGAGTAAAAAGTACATGAAAAATGCTTTACATAATTAGCCATAAGAAAATACAAATCAAAATCACAATGATATACCATTTCACACTCACTAGGATGGTTATAATAAAAATCACAGAGAAAAAAACAGTTGGTGATAAGGATGTGGAGAAACCGGGACCATTATACATTGCTGACATGACTGCAAATGGGGCAGACTCGTTGGAAAACAATGTGACCATTCCTCAAAATGTTAAACATAGTTATCATCTGGTGATAAAATGTCCTAAGATTTATTCAGTTGATGATTGCACATCCTATGAATACACTGAACACCAGTGAATTGTATACCTTAAGTTTGTATCCAAGTGAATTATATATCAGTAATGATCTTACATAAAATCAAAACAAAAGCCTACACACAGTGTCTATAGCAGCTTCATTTGTAATCAATGAAATTAAGAAGAACTAAAATATCTCCGAACTTGGGAATGCACAACAAATAAAAATAAACAAAATGAATATAAAAAGCAAGAAACTATTGATATACGCAATCAAATGGAATCAATTCTCAAAAGTCAGCATGTTGTATTATTCCATTCATATGACATCCCGGAAAAGATAAAACTATAGCAATGGAGAATAGATTAATGGCTATATAAGTGTTACTAACCAAATAAGGTTTTGATTGCAAAAAGGTAACACGAGGGTTTTCGGGGGCTGTGGTAATGGAACCCCTCTGTGTCTTGATTTTGCCGGTGATTACATGACTCTATTCATGAGTGCCAGCAATGACAATATGGAGTTAAATACTACTATTTTTATGTTCATTTCACAGAAAAGAAACTAAGGGTTTGAGAGTTCGAGAAACTTAACCAAAGTCAGAAAACTAATGCCTATTGGAGCAGATGATTTCACCCAATTAAAGTGATACCGTGTCTCAGTCTGTTTGGACTGTTATAACAAAATACCGAAGACAGAGTAGCTTATAAACAACTAACATTTATTTCTCACAGTTCTAGAGGCTGGGAAGTCCAGGATCAAGGCTCTCTTAGACTCAGTGTCTGGTGGGACTGTCTTTCTCATGACAGCCTTCTCACTGTAACCTCACAAAGCAAGTTAAGGGGAAAGGAAGCTTTCTTGGGCCTCTTTTATAAGGGCCTAATTCCATTCATGAGGACTCCACCCTTATCTTCTCCCAAAGGCTCTACCTCCAATATCATCTCTTTTGGGGTTAGTATTTCAACATATGAATTTTGGAGAAACACAAACATTCAGCATAGCACACTAGAAAACAGACTCTTAAGTGTTATGCACAATGTGTTTCCATAGGTTGTCTTTTTTTGTTAGTTTAGAAAAAAAATGCCTGTAAAGCAAATGGGTTATACTAGTAACTGCTTTATGCGTGGGAGCTACAAAATCAACAAAATTTGTAGTTTTGATAAGTCATTTTAGGAGCTACCCCTCCTCCCCACCAAAAAAGCAGGCGAGCTTGACTTTGAGAGCTTTTTTGTTCAACAAGCTGACATAAAGTTCAATAAAAAATAAACACCAGTTGATGTGGTTCTATTGATCTTACCTCATTATATGAATTTTGTGAAAGCATACCAATTCTAATTCATATGTTGTGAATATTTTAAGGTTATCTCCCTAAACCTTCAGAAGATACTATATTTTCCTAAATCAGAAATATTTCATCTCATAATCTATACAGTTAGTCAGAAATTCTCCAAAATAATTAAACTGGCATGTATAATAACTTTATTCCAAGTGTTTTCACAAACACATATCACTGTGTTTGTATTGATTATACAGCTGTCTTTAATTAATAAAATACTAATTATTATAGCAAACTATATCCTCACTATGGCTAACCAGTAACAAGATTAGAGACAAACTTTTTAACAACCAAAGATAATATCTTAATCATTCAGAACAAAATATATCTGATTTCTTCTTCTGTTAGGCCAAATTGAATATGATTTATTTGAATTGTTCATTTATCTGAATCCCTTGTTTCCAATATAATTTGGCCTTTAAATTGATTAGCCACGTTTTACTTTAATCTGAATGTAGAATTCAGAACATAACATCTTAACCAAAGCTAGAGACAGAATAATTAAAAATTAACTTCAGAATTCATTTTTTATGAGAAGTTCTGATATTATTTACTATCTCAAAATTTTAGTCTAATCTAATCCTGATAAAAAGCTATATCAAGTTCACATTTTTAGGGATGAAGTATACCAAAATCAAACAAATGTTTATGGGAAAGTCTAATGTTTGTTTTCTTTCACCAAATAAAGTCATTCAGATTGTTTCAGTAATCTCTCTTTCATCTTTGGGTTTACATCCTGCATTTAATTGATTTCAACAATATTCTTTATGTGCCAGTTAATAGTACATCAACATTGAGAAGTGAAGTTCAGTAACTGCTAGCCTTTTTAAATAAGGGAGATGATTCTTTAAAAAGAGATAAATTTTAAAAATCATCAGTAAAAATTTTGGATCTTTCATCGCCTTATGGCAAATAATGTTAAAGGATTATGTTTAAATGATTCACCACCAACAAAAATGCTATAAAACATATTCTCAAATAATTATTTATTTAATGCTAATTAGATAAGCAGTCACTGTTCTCTCTTTAATCATTTGGTGTACTACAGATCTTTTAAAATTAATTCTCATTTTTTAATGTTCCAGCAATTTAACCATTGAACCATACATTCTATTATTTGCCAAAACAACATATCTCTTTCTATTCAATGAGAGAAGACTATGCTTCATTTATATATCTTATCATTAGATTTCATTGTTCATAATTATTTTATGAACATTGTTTATAATAATTCTATTTACTCCCATATCCAACATTATTTTTTAACATTTCTGCATTTATTTCATGGTCATTTGGAATTTCTCATGCAATGTTCAACCAAATTTATAAATTATCTATAGGAAATCAATCTTCAATTTTCTTAAAATATAAACCTAGTTCATTAAAATAAGAGAGATATTGACTATCAAACTTGAGCTTGTCATTATGACTAAATAATATCATTATTCTCTTTCTGTGGTTACTAAACCCAAGTGGTATTTATCCACAGGGCTTACTTAGTACATTCTCTTTTCTCCTTCCTCAACATAGCTAAACCTTATATCACCACATTTTATCTGTGTTTACTACATAAGCTACCAGGACAGCGAAGAAATAGGCATACACAAGGAAGAGGAAAACAAAAGTAATCTCCAATCACCTGTATGTCTAAGGCAAAAGGAAGTTGTACTTCAATATTTTTCTCTTATAATAATTGACTCCTGTACAGTGTCCCTATTGTGTCAGCTTACTGATAGACATCATTTACATTCTAATACTCATTAAGATTTCTCATTGGAGTAATTCACATAAAGTTTGCTGAAAGACGCTCTTGTCCATATTCTAGAGTTCTATGGTTAGAGAATATCATGAATCTCTCTCTATATAAATTATTCCCTTCAGAGTATAAGTTAGAATTTTTTTGAAACTTGAGAATGTTTCATTCCACAAACCACAATTGTCATTAAGTAGAAAAAATAGAAACCAGAGAAACAAGTGTTGAGATTTTCTTGACTATGTCTAAGAGTCTGATTCATAATATACTTGTCAGTTTCTTTTAATTTTCTGGAACTTCATAACTTGAACTTCACATACCAGTGAGACTATTCACAGCATAAAGAAATGTTGAATGTGGTAAGGTAATTGAAATAGCGGGTGCCTCCTTTGTGTAATAGTGTTGTATTCCTTATGATCACCCTGATTATCAATATAATTGGCTTATGTAGTTCTCCCATAGTACATAAAAACTAAGAATTCTGTTCCATATTCCTGTCTTCTTTAATTGTTAGAGAGAAAAGTAGTATAAGTTCAAGTTGCAACTCCTCAAGTTTGGGAACTTACATATTATTTTTAGTTTGAAATACAGGTTATATTACATTACGAAATAGTCTATAAAGATATATGAGGTTTGAGGGACTGCTAGGATGTCTTCCTTGAAACTCTGAAACTTTCTCTTTTTCTCTCTCCCTGAAACAAAATCCTTTATCACATTTTCCCAAATTAATTATAAAAGTTAAAAATTAAATCTTACTTTTGTCTCTCACATTAATTCTAAGTAGATCAGTTATTTTGTCCATATTAATGGGAGCATAGCACCAGTGAGATTTAATTTCAAACTTTTGTAATTACAGCTAAAATTAAATTTTACCATGAATGAATTGTCCATGTCCTAGATGAAAGCAGACTAGGAGGATTAGCAACCGGACCTCCAGGATGACTTATGTTATCTTTGATAATTAATTAAAATCAATGTGTAGAAGCCTATATTTGGAAATTTAAAGAGATTCTACACAGGGATTTTTCAAATGCCCTTGCAAGTTTGGTGTAAGGGGTGCAGGAGTGGCAGTACTTTGAGGAAACTCTAGAAGGTCATAATGTAGTATGATGAACCTACAGTACTTTTCTCTGTTTACTGATTTAAGCAGGATTAGGTACTCTTCTTGGAGGACTGCAGATATTTCATAAAGTTGAAAAACATGATTTTTATTTCCCTAAAGGCTAAACAGTTGAGAAGTCACTACAGGAAGTGAGGAGATTGGATAAATTATCCTTAAAATTGAGCCTTATAAAGACTTACAGAAATATGGAAAAGAAAATATGTTAACCCTGAAGAATATAAGTGGAAATAAATACAATAACAAAATTTCTGATTAAATTTTAAAATATAAAAGTCTTAATTCTAATTGCAGATAGAGGAATGGTACAATATACTTAACAGTGCAAGCACATACTAGCAAACTATGATATCATTTAAAAAGCATTGCCTAGAGAGTTTTCAAAACATGTGAAGAGAAAGGTCTTATAAATTCCCAAAGTAGTAATCAGAGCAAACAAACATTAACAAGTCCAGTGACTAAGCAATTAAGCGAAGCCCTGAATTTTAGCTTTTTTTTTTTTTCATGGAAGCCATGCCAAAGTACCGTGCATTATGTAAAAGTATCACATCATTAATAAATCCAACAGGGCATGTGTTCCCCTGGTTCTGGCAGGCCGGTGTTTCCAAGTGGTGAGATTGTTTTTACACAGCCAGTGCTGATGTGTTTGTACATGCATGTCCCTGGCGGTGACAATAATAGTAATTTAGACATATGTACTCTAAAGTCCTTCATTTCAGCATCTGTCCAGTCTTGTTCTACACCTTATTTCTGATTGTATTTTAAGAAAAAACATTTTCAACACTGCTAATGAGAAATTAGTGTTTTCTTCATAACTTAAATATACGATAAATGGCAAAAAGCAGAACATTTTAGTCTTGCCAATAATCTCACAGCAATTGTGTTAGTCTGGGGAAGGGATAGGGTAAGACTTTGCTTCACTCATTCTGTTCTAACATGTATTTACTGTAGATTTGACAGATTTTTTTTTCTTCCACTCCTTTAATATTTTCTTAAAATCTTAGTTCTGATCATTTGAGTTTTCAGGGTGGGCTGAGCCTCCCTCCACTATCAGCTAGATAAGCTTAAACTTAACTTGAAAAATAGGTAAAATGTTATATATCCTACTTTGAAACCTAGTCATTTGTTAATACGGCCATATTAGGAAGCACGTCCTACGCTCTTGTGCCTGATTTTGTGTTCACGTTGACCATGCTCTACTTTTTCTCTTGATTCCATCATGAATGACAGATGTAGGCTCAGTCTTCAAAGAAATCTTCTCAGCCTATTCCAGGACACTATGGTTTTCTCTACCTTGCATTCATAGCATTTTATACCCTCGTTCTTCAAATGAAAACTTCTTGAATTGCTCTGTGATCTCCTTTGTGCTATTGAATTCATATCTAATTTTGGTATTCTACTAAGCTTTCCATGTATGTTTAATTCATCTGTATAACTAGACCATAATATATACATTGTGCATTTCTGTATAATGCTCATTTTTCCCTGTCTACTCCTAAATGAACTAAAACAGTATCTTGAATTAATAGTTGCTCTATTGGTTGCCAATACTAAGGTAGAAAAGATCAAATTTAATTATTTACAATTTTTAGACATTTTTAATAATTGGATCCAAACAAGTAGATATATAAGCAAAATAATTTGAGGAAATGAAAGTCGAAAAAGATAGGCTGTTGAGGGAGCACTAACTGAGTTGGTGTCTGCTGCTATTTTGTCTGAGTGGACGATGACTCAGTGATCATCTGTCATTCCGGGAAAATAGGTTTAATCATTTTGTCCTAGAATGTAGTAATAACATAATAGCTTCAATAACATTTTTTTTTTCCAATGAGAAGCAACATGTTAAAAGCTAAATTCACAATGGAGAGACCAAGGTCTTCTATAATTATCTTCATCTAAAATATGGTCTAAATCCTCAATGTTACCACTATTAGGGTACTAATAATTGACATTTAATAGTCACAAATTTTCCTTGACACAGCAGTGTGTCAGACATCTGTTACCATTGCACTCCGTCGCTTCCACATAGTTATGTTAACCTCTTTATTGACCTAATATCTGTCTTCCGCTTCCAGATACAAGATTAGGAAGTACTCTGAACTCCATTGCGATATTTATAGGGCCCACAACCATATTAGGCAGCAGCCTATGTCCTGAGAACCTCTGCCATCAGCTAGTTGAATCTTGTGTTAGATTTTATGCTACATAGCTAGAATTTCACTCAAAAGCCATTGAACACATTAGAAAGATTACTTTGCCCCTTCTGACTCTAGCAAAAGCAATAAACTTGAACGCTGTGAAAAGGCTAAGAATTGCTGGCCCCTGAGCTTAACAGTTGGAAATAACAAATGACCAGCCTGGCTGTTATGACAGTGACCATCACTGAAAGTCCATAGGCTCTCATGTTCTCTATCTGCACAGTTTTACTTGGAGCACACATCTTACTTTTTAGTCATAAGAAAGCATTGACTATATGCTTGTCTTTGACTCTACCAGGCCCTGGGTTATTCCAACCAGTAAAACGCACATCCCCAGATGCTGCTTCTTTTAGATTTTTCTCTACCCTTTCCAAACGTTTCTGAAAACTCTTATCTTGGATTGATTCCTCATCTTCTGAGAAGCTTTCATTTATCTTTCAAATTAACACTTTGCTTTTGTCAGCAGAAAGGGAACATGACATCTCTATTTTCTAAAGTGACCTATGAAATTTTCTTTTATTTTAGGGATCTGAATAAAATGCTTGAGCGAATTATCATTTTTATCATTTTCTTAATCACGTGGCCACGTATTTCTTAACTATGTTTGCTCAGAAATTCATTTAATAAATGATACCTCCCTGTGCTCTTTTATTTCTTCTTTTAACCTATTTACCATTTCCTATATGCCAAAAAGAGTTCACTATCTCTCCATTTTTCCTACACTTCTCAGTTATTCAGATTGTATCACAGCTATAAACTAAGTTTATGTCTTTTATGTCTTTGTACCTGAAACTCTTCCTTCTACATATTTCCCAGGTTGCTTTATCTCTTGCAAGAGTCAGATGTAGAAAGAAGTTTCCAAAGTCCCCCAGATAATGACAATAAAAGGTTGGCAGGAGGGCAGGGTAAAACCTCCAGACAAAATGTGCGATGAACAGATTTTCAAGGTTTAATGCAGTTGTCTAGACAATGCATCTCTAAGACCTACTAGAACTTTGAGATGAGGTTAGGAATGAAATGAGACAGAGAAATATTACAAACATCCATACAGAGACTGAAAACATTTGGCAACACTCTTTCCTACACCAAGAATTATCACTACCACACTCTTTCCTACACCAAGAATTATCACTTTGTTTCAAACACTACCAGAAAAATGTATCTACTTTTGTGACACAAAGGTGTGAACCAGATGTAGGGCATTTTCTGAGTTAAATCAATAAGATTGGGAAGGATTGCACCTGAAGGAGACAGTGAGTCTCCCTCGGGGATATAAGGTAACAGCTTTCTAATCATAAGATTTGAAGGGGTGTGTAAATGTCTAATAAGAGGAGAATTTGCTAAATTTTATGGACTTTTGGGGGAGAAAAAAACACTAAGAGTTTAATAATAAAAAAAGTTTAACTTAAAAGCACTTCTATTACTATAGTTGGTAAAATAACATTCACCCAATATCAACAGACAGCCATGATGAATTGGTTTGATTGGGTTAGGCATAAATAATAAGGATTATTTTTTTTTGATATACTTCTATGTGACAGGAACTAGAGACTGTTAAAAAAAAAAAAAAAAAAACAACTTACACATGTGCTACGAAAGCCTCACCACAACTTTAGAAGGTGGGTGATGTCCCATTTTAAGGAGAAAAATTAAATGTGGGGATGTTAGATAATTTGTTCAAGGTCACAGAGCTAGGAAGGTGGTAGAGCAATAGGTCTACTTTTTCACCAAGGCTTTCCATTGAGCTAACACAATCACATCTTGTAGTGATTTAGAGCAGTCTAAAGACTGCTGTTAGATAAAATCTTGTAGATGAAACTATGTTTACTTTAGTGCTGGCATGGAATTAGATCTTTATTTCCTCTTCACAGTCTAGGAAGTGTTAAGAGAAAGGAAGATATTTTCCCATGTGCTATGTTATCAGGTGCACTGTCTTTGGAGACCAATACAATTTCTTTATGTTTTCTCCAGAGAAGACATAATGTCACAGGGTTCTCAGTTTGAACCCTCCACACACAATAGTAACAACAATAGTTTTCATCTGTGTAAACTAGATGACAAACAACTAGAATTATTGGAAGCCAGGTACTTCCCAGGTTTAAATCACTGGAAAAGTAAGATACTGTCATGTCTTGACAGAGCGTGTCTTTAAAAATAACAAATGCAGTAGCCTCTGAAGAGAATTATGTCAGATAGAGAAAGCTCAGAAAGATAGACCCAATACAAAGTCTGAAATACCGGACCATGAAAGTATTGTCTCAGTTAAATATGCTAAAAGTCGAGGACACTTTATTTTCCTCACTTACACTATGAGATTGTATAGATGTATCTCAATTGTGCAGGTTTAGTTGAGAATTTAGCCTTTTAATTTTGTCTCAGCCTTCTCTAGATAAACGAATGAATAGAGAAGAAAATATATATGGGTTGCCCTGAATGGCCTAGGGGTACACATAGCTTTCAGTGATAGATTTAAATGACCATGAATTGACATTGACCTTACAATGTCCCTGTTTATCTTGAAGTGCACATACCACTTTCCCGCTTTGGTGCCTTGATTAATGAATGACTCTTCCCTTCTTTTCTGTAGTTTCTCTTTTCTTAACTTCCCTGTTGATAAGTATGTTTCAATTGGAAAACAGTGTCACCATGGAATTAGGGTCACTTCCTGTTGGTCTTAGTTACTTAGAATTGCCAGCCCCTTGGGTTTAACTTTCACAGAGCTGCAAATATTTCATCTTGGTGATGTATTCCCTGTGACTGGTCCACATTGTCTATTATTTTAGATCGAGTGGCCAGTGTTTCCTTTTTTGTATGGCATTTGAGTAACATTGTATGACGGCCGACCCTAAAGAAAATGAGATGTGCCTCCCACAAGACAAGAGCTGAACACAAAAACTATTAAATAATGTTTAAATAGAAGTCAGTGCACTATCTGGACTGTAAATCGACGCATGCTTTCTATGTTCCCAAACTTAATTTTCCTGACATGGCCCCTGTGCCAGTTTCACTTGTGTTGAGTCCTAAAAATTACATGATTTTTAAGTACTCTGTCCCCTTTAAGCATCTGGGAGCTTATCACAGAGTTAACTCTACTTTAAAAAACTATAACTCAAAATAAGACTAGCCTGGCCAGATTCAAGTACTTGGTTGCAGCTGTTTTTCTCATGCATAGCAGAAGCACCGCATCCCTCAGGTAAAACTTGAGGTTTCTGGTATTTTTCATTATCTGATAAAAGGAAAATGAACTGCAAGTTCTTGTTCCTTATATTATCAAATACAGCTTTTGAAGATGGCCTGTACTTGCCTATGGAGTGCCTTTCCTCTCTCCCCACCCCATCTCCTCCCTCCTCTCTGTGGAACAAGCAGTAAGAAAACAAATCTCAACTGCTCAATTTGTAACATTTTTTCCCATGATGCAGTCTATCATTATTTGGATGACTAAAAGCTTTAATTATTTACTTTTGGGAGTCCCTGAAACCCATGTCATCACAAATACTGAAGAATTTTCTGGGAAAGGTTTGAAACACTTCCAGTTAAACTCTTGACTTAATATCTCAAGAAGGAAAAAAAAAATAATGTTTCTACCACATATTTTATTAAACCCTTTAGGTCATTTTACAAGAGAGGAAATACCAATTAACGTATAATTTAGCAGAACAAAATATTATCCCATTTCAACCAGTACCCACTTCCTTGAAGTTTATTCAAGCATTAATAACCATTTAATGCAATTTAACTACACTGAGGTATCCATTACATTAATATAATATATCCATCAGGAAATTAGAGTTTTGTTTCCATGAATTTTGTATTACAAGAAGGTCTTTATAATTTTATTCTGCATTTTATGATGCTTAATTTCAACTCTTCATTCTGTTATAGTGTGAGATGATCAAAATGTTCCTAATGTTAAAATATTACAATGACTTGATTTATTGAGCCACAAATCACAAATGATTTTTTTTTATATACATATTGTTAACATATTTGAGAATTTAAACCACTAGATGTGTCAGGATCATCAAATCTCACTAGAAATGTAACAATGTGAATATGTCTTTGAGAACTGATCATTGACAATGACCCTTTTAAAGCATACGTATTGGGAAAGTAACATTTTCAATGGTCTGGAGGCCTATACAGTGTTTTCAAGGATAAGTTATATTACCTGTGTGGACATTGTATTACTAGATATATTCTTTCATGATTTAACTCAAGAAGTATCTGATCTTGGAACTTTAGTTATGTTTCAGTATGCAAGGAAAAATGTAACCACATGATAGTTTATGTCAGAATAATATTTAGAGGACCTGAAAGGTCTTCCAATGGACACCCTTTTTCTTACAGTGACTTCTTAGCTAAAAAAACTTGATCAAAGCAACTTTGGCTACTTCGTATCAGGACTGGAGCACAGGGCTCTGGGTATGTCCAGGTTAAAGTATCTCCTTCAACCCAGTGCGGTTCCATCTAGTTAGCGAATAAACATGTAAACAGCAATGGAAGACACAATCTATGCTTTGGACTATCAGGAGGATTTGAGGAGATATTCCATCAGATACCTGGACACTTTACAACCTCTCTCCATACCAAGACAGCATAGAAACAAAGTATATTGTCGAGGGTTCACCCTATTTCTATGTAGAAAGGGTGTGAACTCATATGGATTACATTTGTCTTTTCAAGTAAAATTTGAATCTTTATCTCAGAATTTTTATTCTTTTTTCCTATTATAATAAACTATTCACCTTTTCTTTATTATACAGCATTAACTTAAAAGGTATCTGCAAAGAGAAGATTTTCAAAATAATAGTCAGCAAGGAAAAATAAAAGTGGAGAAAGCTCTTAAAATCTTGCTAAGTGAATTTTGAAGTCATAATTTGGTCAATTCATAAAAAGTTTATTACTCAGAATGTCATAAATGTGTTTACATAGGGAAAGTGGATATAAACCCAGGCAGATAGCCTATGAATCTCAGCAAGGTAGAACAACTATATGGGAAAATCCTATCCCTTATCTGCTCCAAAATTTAGACACTATCTAAAAACCCAGAATAATTTCCTGTCTATGGCCATGACACCCTGAATGTATTCAATCTCGTCTGATCTTGGAAGCTAAGTAGGGTCAGGCCTGGTTAGTATTTGGATGGGAGACTACCTAGGAATACCAGGTACTACAGGCATTTAAAAAAAAAAGTTCACAAAAAAACCACAATAATTTCTTAAGTTTTCCTGCTTACATTTCCTAATTGATTCAGTTAAGGAGTTTACTCATAAGCACTGTTCTGAATGCTAGAAAGCAAACAAAAGTAAAAAAGATAAATAGATTTTCCCAGTGATTTTTAGCTAAGTGTTATATGGCCTAAGCTATCTGTTCCTACTCCATCTTTGTTATCTATATGCCTTGTAATGAAATAAAGTGAGATCATAAACATATGTTGTTTGGCTCTATTTATCTTACTGATTCAACAGTTAGGATGAGGTCCTTAAGGAGCAATGCTTCAGTGAGAATAGATCAATAGCTTTAAATTCAACCACCAGGGGTTTCTTACTTGACAAGTCGTGAGGGCAGATGAGAATAAAGGGAGGTAGCCAAGTATTTACTTCGCAGAGAAATGGATCTTGAAAAGGACTTTTGATTCAAGGTGAGTCCAGTCTGGTTTTGTCATGTTTTCCCTACTGTTTTATATCTCCTTTCCTTGCTTCTTTCCCCTCTTCCCATTCTCATATCTAGCTTTAGGTGTATAAATCTAGAATTTCTTCCTTTGTTTTTCTTTTTTAATCTGTATCTATCAAACCTATAAGCAAACTTCCATATCCATTCATTCAGTAAACATTTATCAGGCACTTGCTATGTGACAAATCTTGTGCTGTGTTTATCTTCTGACCCTTGCACCTTTTCTTGGTCTCCTGGCTTCCCACAATCCTATGGATGTGCTAGAATGCTAATATTAGATCTATACTGACCAAACTTCTTGTCTGGGATTCCAGGAACTCAGAGGCTGTGTATGACCCAGAACGTCCAACATCAAAATTATTCCTCACATTTTATCAATTTCCTAGTTGTACAGATGTTAATCTTAGTGAAGATTAAAAACAAAAACTGTTACTTATTCATTCAGAATAAGGTGTGAATGACATAAAAAGTCCTTATCAAGGATATTTGCATTTAAAAATTAAAAAGTAATTATCTCATCATTTTTAAATGAATCTTTAATTGGTGAATTATTATGATATTAGAGATTATCTCCTGTCCACTTACCTGTCAAATTTGGGTCCCTTTCCTACATTTTAAAATCTGTCTTCTCTGTTAATGTTTAAGGTCAAACTTGACCTACTAAGTCAGTCATTCAGACTGGTGACTCAAAATTGATGAATTGATTCCTAATTTATCTAATTATCTTGCATTGGGATAGGAAATAATGAACTTTGATAGGAGATAATAAAAATAAATACCAGAATTGTTTCTTGTACAGAAAACAAGAAACAATGGAAAATAAACACAAACGTAAAAAAAATTGGTCATATTACTGAAAAAATAGTCATGAGAAGACATTTTTGAGGATGTAGTGAACAGCCCATATGACTATATGCCAGTGAAAAAGAATACTAAATTCTGTGACGTGAGCATTACTGACAAATAGTTATTGGAATGCATTGATATGTATTTAATACTTTTTATTTTGGTGTCTCAGAATGCTAATGATTCTGAAAACAATTAGTTTTTACTTACCAAACAAAATATTAATAATTTTGTATCCACCAATAGAATAACCGGGTACATAGGTAATAACAAACCAACACTCGAATCCATATTCATACAAATCACTGGAGAATCAACTGACTTCCTAAGTCTTATAGATGATCAAATTGTCTTTAAAAAATTTAAAATAAAGAGATTTGCCAGTAAAATGTTATCTTTAAAAAATAAAATGCATGCAATTTCAAGAGGCAGCAATAGAGATTTCATATTTAATTTGAGTAGCCTATTTAGATTTAATATTTCGAACAAAAGTTAATGTTCAGATTCCCTTCCTCTATGATGTAAAACATAATAGTTGTAGTTTAAACTGTATGAATTCCATCCTGTTCTAATTAAACAACACAATTATATCCTGAAAAAAAAATTAAAATAGCAGTGATACTATATCCCTTTAGATATTTAACTTTTTACCCTAATAAATACTAGCTTACAAAATCATTAACTAAATTCTTAAGTCATTTTTACAAAACAACTTTTATTCTCTGAGTGCTTACAATGTACTCAGAACTGTGGAAGCTACAATCAACAAATGAGGTCATTGTATGTGAAAGAGTTATTACAATTTCCAGTTTCCAGGATCAAACATGCAGCTCCAAAGAAGTACAATTGTTTCCCTTAGGTAGCTAATGTGATAAAACACAGACTCTAACAATTCACATCTTGGTCTAACTGATTCTGCAGCTTGTGTACTTTCTATCAAACCATACAACTGGAAAATTTGATATTTCTGACTCTTGAAAATTTGGTTCTATCTTTATTTTACTTCTAATATATATATATATATTTTTCAATGTAAATCATGACTGCACACATAGGCAAGCTATTTTTTATGAAATTGTATAAACATAAATATGAAACATTGAACACAGAATGGATTTTCTATCAGTTGAAATCATTACAAATACAGGTGTTTGCGATTTATGCTTTTTGAAAACAGATAAGTGAGAGGAGGTTCTTAATTTATCTATAATATTGTTTAGTAAATGAGTACGTGTTTATTTTCTAATCATGTTTTTGATAATAAAAATTTTAGGTGAGAAAACCTAATGAAAAAACTATCACAATTTACAATTGCCAGGCATAGATCCTTTCATAATATATTTTAGCTTGAAAATGATCTTTTATGGCAAAAGCAATTGACCTCGTAATCTAATTGTAACAAGCTATTAAGTTGAAAAGTAATCTCAGAAATGCAAGATACGGTCTGCTCATACTTCCCCTACTTTTCCATTAAGTGAGAGGATACTTATTCTATAAGCTTTAGCAACTTCCACTTAGACCTCTTACCACTTTTTTAGTGTATTTCACAGTTGTGCCCTTAATTCATGTAATTCATTATTGTTCTCTGCTTTCTAGTTCTTGTAACTAGAAGATAAGTGCCTGGGTAACAAAGGCTGTGCCTCATCCACATTAATCCTGTGTGGACGACAATTTCCGTAGTGTTGAACAAGCTAGTTAACTAATTTTAATATTTCTAGCTGTAGTGAAACTTGTGGGAATATAGGCTCTCTTGTACACTTTCAGTGAGAATGTAAATTGATATGACATTTCTGGAGGATGATTATCATTATGTATCAAAATAGAAAACATCTAGTCTTTTCAACCTAGGGAAGCATGGTTGAAGTAATACATTTATTTTCAATGCCTCCTTGCATATCTGTAACTTTTTTAGGAAAATTAAGTAAAGTACTTTATTGTTTGAAATCATTTCACTGTACAAATTTTCTTCTCACAGAGAAGACTGTGATAATTCTCAAGGATTTGTGATCATTTCTGTGATATTTAATTTGTGAATTAAAGAGGATTTATAAGATAAGCCAACTTGGCCTAACATGTCCTGTAACACTTTTCTTAGGGCTTTTCTCTGTGCATCATTTTCCCCATACCACAATCACTTCATTTCCCCTTTTGCCATTTTTTTTCAATTGTCTAAATCCCATTATTTCTTGTCTTAGCTTAAATGCAACATTTTATGGGAAACTCCTAATCTTAAAAATGCTAAGTGTTTTTTTTTTTTTAATCTCAAAGCCCGATATATTTCATCCCATTTATTTACATTGTCATATCCGTATGTCCAAGAATGCCTGCCAAGTTATATACACTTAGCAAATGTCCATTAAATTAATGAACAAATGATTGCATGAATGGATGAATAAACTGATGTGTTTGGACCCATGATATAGAATAATTCTAAGTATTTAAAAATTTCAACATAAAAATTTACCAGCCACTGTAGTAATATTTTTTTTTGTAGTAGAATGTCTTCATTTCATTGAAGGATTATTAAAACAACAACAACAACAACAACAACAACAACAACAACAAAAGAAAAATCTAATTTGATATTGTCTTTCTATAATTTGTACATCAAAGTATGATCCAAATACTTACAATCACTACCCTCTCAGGAAGTATGATATGGAGCTCTATAAATAAAAAATGTGGGCTAGCCAGTAGAGAGAATAGAACTGAGAACGAACTATTCTGTGATCTCTACATTCCTTATTTCCATGTTCCATTATAGTCCAAACTAGCTTGGATTTATTCCTTAAGAACACTGTACAAGTAGCATGATTGTTAAGGGAAATGCCTTGGATCATTTCAGCAAAAAAAAAAGGAAACATTTTCTCTCTTCCACCCTTTTTACCCTACTAAGAATTCTTTAATAGCTAATAGTCTCATAAATATTCAGAAAAGATAAAAAAGGTAAGAAATCAGCTGTATGAGAGAAAGTTTATTTTGTCCATTTGATTTGCTCTTTATTTGTTGTACATTTTGAAAAGAATTGTTTCTGCTTTTCTCAAAAAAGAATCTAAGATTCCACATTGCAAAATAATAGTCTATCTATCATCTATCTATCTATCATCTATCTATCTATCTATCTATCTATCTATCTATCTATCTATCTATCTACCTATCTATATATATATGTATATAGTTTTCAAACAACAAATTGTACTCATCTCATCTGATCATTAGCCAATTAATTTAAATGACTTTAGCTCTATTCAGATTCTTAGTGTTCATTTCATCCACCACCTAAATATACAAGTGGGAAAACTGAATTACAAAGAGGATTATTTTGTGTCTTCTGCAAGTAATGAAGATAAGTACCTGACAAAAATGACACCAGAAACTATATTTCTCACGCCCAGTCCAGGACTCCCAACCCCCTCAAATCACCTCCCTCTTCAATCAGTGTGTTACCTTAAAGTGTTGTTAATAACATTTTAGACCTTAGACTGAAAATGTCAGCATGGTAATTACTTATCCCTGAACTCATTCTCATAAAAGCTCACAAGTTGAAAAATAACATTTTACAATTTTTATTATATCTATTTGCCAAAAATGACACACAGCAGTAACCAAAATACACACACACACTACTGACCAAGTTCTTGTCTAAAAAAAAAAAACTAGAAAAAAATATCAATTATTTGGCATAAATATGTCCTATGACTTTCCCATGCCAACTCCCTCCCCCTGTAAGATTAATCGTATGACAAATGACATGAGATGGCCTTATGAAATTTTGTGTGGAACAATTTTTACTGCTAATGGAAATTATAAATAATATGTGCCTTTCGTCAACTGCATTCTTTAGTAATCTAATTGTATCAAGCTAATGAGACCTGGGTTAGGAAATGTTCTGAGGTTCCCATGCCCCAGGTCAGAGAATGCTGAAAACATCCCGGAGCAGATGTGCTCTGTCTCATGAGAATGGCAGCTGAAGCACTTGGTCACTCCACAGAGCTCTGGCTGAGCAGGGGCCTATGTGCTTGACCTTCTGCTAGAGGTAAAGATCTTTCCTGTTGTTTAGCTACAAAACTGAAGAGGGAGGGAGGGTGGGCAGAGGGAGGTAAAATTCCCCTTCTCACTCCCTGTCCTTCAACCTTTTCTTTTATTAACTGTGGAAGATTCTCCCCATTTTCTTCCCAGGGGAAATGGCTGTAAATGTTGCCTTTTCAGAACTAGCACGTGTTGGCATCTGTGTGTGCTAAAGAGGGACAGAGGGCCGAGGAATGGTTGCATGTGAATGAAAACACCTCTTTTCTCCATTTCTCCAAATCAATATTGTTTACTCTACATTTACAAAGGTTGATGCAACATCACTTCAGGCTGTTATAGACTTAAACTGCTTTAAAAACGATTTTATGTATGGTTGGATGAGAAGCGTTTAAATAAAAAATTCTAACATACTCCAAAGTAGCATATGCTGTGAACTCCCAACCTTGAGGTTAGGAAGTGTGTGCTGCAGAGCTGAGATATAATTACCTGCATCTTCTGAATAATGTCATGTAAGGGCAAGACAACCTTAGGAGTTGATTCTAATATTTGGTCAATTTCCAAAAAATACAATAGGAGATTTTTTCCCTCTTTGTTTTTAAAATTTCTCCATTTCAATGCAGCTAGTAAATATTTTTCTTGCTCTATTTTTTTGTCTATTTTTTAACTGAAGCACAACTAACCCCACTCTCTCCGATCCTTTCCCAATTCCATGTATCCCATGAGTATACATACACACACATCTGTGTTCTTTTTCTTCTTTTGACTCAAAAGATCACTGATTCTGATATAGAGAAGAGGCATGAGGACTAAATATTAAATCAAGTTATATTCAGAGCCTGCTGCATGCTGCTAAACATAGGAACCTGGCTGATCAGTATAAAGCCAGACCACAGGGAACCTACAGGAAGATTCCTACTGAGATTACTACCTACTTCCCATGTCTTTAACTCTGCATGCCCACACCTGGAAAGAAAAACAGATTTAAATTGAATTCCTGGGACACTCAGGGTCTCTCTCATTTTCTGCCTTTAAGAAGAGACCACGTCTCTATGGAATGTATTGCCTCTCTAACAAACTTTCCTTTTGTCTTTAACTCTGGCATGCATTTGAATTCTTTCCTGCAAGCAGTCAAGAACCCTCTCTCTCTCTGTGTAGGACTTGAGGCCCCACTCAGAGAGATTCGCCCCATCCTGCATCAATCCCATAGTATCACACAGAAAAGAACTGTTCCTTTAGTAAGCCTTCTGGTTTTGTTTTTCTGTTTTTCGTTTGTTTGTTGGTTTGGAGAACGAACTATTCTGTGATCTCTACATTCCTTATTTCCATGTTCCATTATAGTCCAAACTAGCTTGGATTTATTCCTTAAGAACACTGTACAAGTAGCATGATTGTTAAGGGAAATGCCTTGGATCATTTCAGCAAAAAAAAAGGAAACATTTTCTCTCTTCCACCCTTTTTACCCTACTAAGAATTCTTTAATAGCTAATAGTCTCATAAATATTCAGAAAAGATAAAAAAGGTAAGAAATCAGCTGTATGAGAGAAAGTTTATTTTGTCCATTCGATTTGCTCTTTATTTGTTGTGCATTTTGAAAAGAATTGTTTCTGCTTTTCTCAAAAAAGAATCTAAGATTCCACATTGCAAAATAATAGTCTATCTATCATCTATCTATCTATCATCTATCTATCTATCTATCTATCTATCTATCTATCTATCTATCTATCTACCTATCTATATATATATGTATATAGTTTTCAAACAACAAATTGTACTCATCTCATCTGATCATTAGCCAATTAATTTAAATGACTTTAGCTCTATTCAGATTCTTAGTGTTCATTTCATCCACCACCTAAATATACAAGTGGGAAAACTGAATTACAAAGAGGATTATTTTGTGTCTTCTGCAAGTAATGAAGATAAGTACCTGACAAAAATGACACCAGAAACTATATTTCTCACGCCCAGTCCAGGACTCCCAACCCCCTCAAATCACCTCCCTCTTCAATCAGTGTGTTACCTTAAAGTGTTGTTAATAACATTTTAGACCTTAGACTGAAAATGTCAGCATGGTAATTACTTATCCCTGAACTCATTCTCATAAAAGCTCACAAGTTGAAAAATAACATTTTACAATTTTTATTATATCTATTTGCCAAAAATGACACACAGCAGTAACCAAAATACACACACACACTACTGACCAAGTTCTTGTCTAAAAAAAAAAAACTAGAAAAAAATATCAATTATTTGGCATAAATATGTCCTATGACTTTCCCATGCCAACTCCCTCCCCCTGTAAGATTAATCGTATGACAAATGACATGAGATGGCCTTATGAAATTTTGTGTGGAACAATTTTTACTGCTAATGGAAATTATAAATAATATGTGCCTTTCGTCAACTGCATTCTTTAGTAATCTAATTGTATCAAGCTAATGAGACCTGGGTTAGGAAATGTTCTGAGGTTCCCATGCCCCAGGTCAGAGAATGCTGAAAACATCCCGGAGCAGATGTGCTCTGTCTCATGAGAATGGCAGCTGAAGCACTTGGTCACTCCACAGAGCTCTGGCTGAGCAGGGGCCTATGTGCTTGACCTTCTGCTAGAGGTAAAGATCTTTCCTGTTGTTTAGCTACAAAACTGAAGAGGGAGGGAGGGTGGGCAGAGGGAGGTAAAATTCCCCTTCTCACTCCCTGTCCTTCAACCTTTTCTTTTATTAACTGTGGAAGATTCTCCCCATTTTCTTCCCAGGGGAAATGGCTGTAAATGTTGCCTTTTCAGAACTAGCACGTGTTGGCATCTGTGTGTGCTAAAGAGGGACAGAGGGCCGAGGAATGGTTGCATGTGAATGAAAACACCTCTTTTCTCCATTTCTCCAAATCAATATTGTTTACTCTACATTTACAAAGGTTGATGCAACATCACTTCAGGCTGTTATAGACTTAAACTGCTTTAAAAACGATTTTATGTATGGTTGGATGAGAAGCGTTTAAATAAAAAATTCTAACATACTCCAAAGTAGCATATGCTGTGAACTCCCAACCTTGAGGTTAGGAAGTGTGTGCTGCAGAGCTGAGATATAATTACCTGCATCTTCTGAATAATGTCATGTAAGGGCAAGACAACCTTAGGAGTTGATTCTAATATTTGGTCAATTTCCAAAAAATACAATAGGAGATTTTTTCCCTCTTTGTTTTTAAAATTTCTCCATTTCAATGCAGCTAGTAAATATTTTTCTTGCTCTATTTTTTTGTCTATTTTTTAACTGAAGCACAACTAACCCCACTCTCTCCGATCCTTTCCCAATTCCATGTATCCCATGAGTATACATACACACACATCTGTGTTCTTTTTCTTCTTTTGACTCAAAAGATCACTGATTCTGATATAGAGAAGAGGCATGAGGACTAAATATTAAATCAAGTTATATTCAGAGCCTGCTGCATGCTGCTAAACATAGGAACCTGGCTGATCAGTATAAAGCCAGACCACAGGGAACCTACAGGAAGATTCCTACTGAGATTACTACCTACTTCCCATGTCTTTAACTCTGCATGCCCACACCTGGAAAGAAAAACAGATTTAAATTGAATTCCTGGGACACTCAGGGTCTCTCTCATTTTCTGCCTTTAAGAAGAGACCACGTCTCTATGGAATGTATTGCCTCTCTAACAAACTTTCCTTTTGTCTTTAACTCTGGCATGCATTTGAATTCTTTCCTGCAAGCAGTCAAGAACCCTCTCTCTCTCTGTGTAGGACTTGAGGCCCCACTCAGAGAGATTCGCCCCATCCTGCATCAATCCCATAGTATCACACAGAAAAGAACTGTTCCTTTAGTAAGCCTTCTGGTTTTGTTTTTCTGTTTTTCGTTTGTTTGTTGGTTTGGGTTTTTTATGAACGATTCAAATGGCCTAAGAATGAGAAGTCTCACTGATTTTCTAGGTATGTGATTATTTCTCACGGTGAACATTTTCCCTCTTTTCTCATTTTTAACGCAAATTCTTTTCCTCTTAGTTCTTTGAGCTGTCCATTTGCATCCTGCCAAAGGATTCTTCCTCTCCTGAGGCATTTACATCTTTCACATATTTGCTGACTGTTATCATGCTCCTCTTAGCAATCACTTAGCCAAAATATACATTACTCTGTGCTCTTTTAATCTTTCCACATAAATCAAGCCTTTGGTCCCCTAATCATTTTGTTGTTCTTCTATGAAGTCACTCCAATTTGGCTTTGTGTTCTGAAGTGACAAAAATGGAAGACAGATTTCCCTGTTTAGACTCAATTCTGTCATGTTGAGACACCGTCACCCCCTGCTCCTTAATATGAAACTTTTTCATGTGCCAACTAACTCAATACTTCTTTCATATTGTTGGATTATGTTGCTGTTACATCCTTTTCTCCCTGGAGGTCTAATCTGCTGGGAACCTTGAAGTAGTTTATTATGTTACTTCTGAGCAATAATAAGAGTAGAAATTACATTTATTTTTGATAAAGGCAGCAGAAGCAGACCTATGTCCTCACCCCAAATTTCCCAAGCATTTATTAGATCTATAGATTTTTCAAATTTTTTTTCAGGGAGTTTCCATTAAAAATAAAACCAGACATGGAAATTCTAGGCCCCAAAAGGAAAGATTTTAGAAGAGGAAAATAGGAGTTTATGATGAAAATACTCTTGCAACTTTACCAGATATTCTTTGATATAGCATCGAATCAAAACCAGTTTATTTTATAAGCACTTGATAAATTCCAGAAAGAAAATCAAATGAGACCTGAATATTTCTGAAATTATTTAGAAGCATTTTCTTGCAAAAGTGAATCAGATTGCTGCTTTTAAATTTGTGTCATTCAGGAATTATACTTCAGCTTCTTTACTGGTTAAAGTATTTGGAACTGACTGGCCTTTGAATCACTCTTTATGCTGAAGGCGGGTGTGGACATAAAGCTGTGGGTCATTAACAGCTCACAGGTGTTAGTTCAGAAATTGGGGTGTGCTTGTGTTTGCATTGACACACTGCATAGCATTTCTCAAAAATTCAGAGGTTTTGTTTTCCGGGGCTTTGATTTGAAATATTTTCCACATAAGTATTTTCACTCTCACTCTCAGTAATCACTTTTTTGGAATTCAGTTTTATTTTAATTCTTCTTAACTCATTGATTAGCAGTGATATGCACCAGCTGGAAAATCAGAAGAGGAGGTATAAGGCTTGCTTAATTGTCCTCTGGAGATGATATCTTGGGTAAAATATGTATATCACCCTTTCAACTCCATCTCAATACTGATTCCTAATCCTTATCTACAACAATAGTCTCATTTTTGTAAAATTTACAAACTCCCAGTTTGACTCTTGATAATCTGAGACTTTGCTATTAACATTAGAAGACCGAATAAATTATTTTTCTTGTCCTCTCTTTAGCATTTGACCTTATATACTACCTCCTAAATCATCATATCTTTAATCAAAGTATTATACATAAGAAAGATATATTAACAAATATCATACTAAGGGACTTATATTTGTAATGAATATATGTAGCCTTTTTATAGCATATATGTATGTATAATAATATATAATCCTTGCTTGTTTATCATGAGATTATATATGTTCAAAAGCATAATGTTCAATGCAAAATTCTTGCCTACTTTTCTATCATTTTTCAGAAATCAAAATAATTGAGAAAATTATCTATTAAAAAACATCAAGGAAATTAAAGTTGAACACAGTAGAGAAAAGATTGATTTTGGAAATTTCACTAGTACATTTGCATATATCATATAGATAGATTTTATAAAACCAAAGGAAACGCTACAAAAAAGAAACTGAACCTCAAATTCTTCTTGCAGCAATGTTGTAATTCCAGATACTAAATCATTTAGGCAGTATTTCGTGCCACCAAGACTTTGTAATTGCTGTTCCTTCTACCTGAATGCTCTTCCCTCAGAAACATGCATGGCTCCTCACTTCTATCACATTTTATTGAAACCTTCCCTTCTTCACCGAGCTTTCTTTGACCAATTAATCTAAAATCGGATCACTAATATAAGCACTTCCTATCTACATTCTCTGCTTTATTTCTTTTCTCTATCATTTATTAATATTGAGCACGCCAGATGTTTTACATATTTATCCTACTTTTTTCCCTTTTCTGCTAAATTTTAGGAAACCCATAAAGGTAGATATTCTGTTATTTTGTATTTTTAAATTAGAATATATTTGACATATATATTATATTAGTTTCAAGTGTATGACACAGTAATTAGACATCTATACACCTTATGATGTAATCACTACAGTAAGTATAGTAACTATCTGTCACCATACAAAGTTATTATGATATTGACTATATTCCCTGTACTGTACATGACATCCTCAGGAGTTGTTTATTTTATAACTAAAGTTCTAACCTTTTATTCCCCTCCAACTTTTTTACTTATCCCCTACCTCCCTCATCTCTGGCAACCATCAGTGTGTTCTCTGTATCTATGACTCTATTTCTGTTTTGTTTGTTAGTTTATTATTTTTTTAGAGTCCACATATAAGTGAAATCATGGTATTTGTCCTTTTCTGTCCAAATTATTTCACTTAGCATAGGTAGATTTTAATTTGCATTTCACTGATGGTTAGCGATGTTGAGAATCTTTTCATAAGTCTGTTGACCATTTGTATGTCTTCTTTGGAAAAAATGTCTATTTAGGTCCTCTGCCCATTTTTATCAAAGTGTTTGATTTTTTGGTGTTGAGTTAGATGACTGTTTTATATATTTTGGATATAACCCCTTATCGAATATATCATTTGCAAATATCTTCTTCCATTCAGTAAGTTGACTTTTAATTTTGTTGATGTTTTCCTCTACTGTGCAAAAAATTTTAAGTTTGATATAGTCTCATGGTTTATTTTGGTTTTTGTTTCTATTACCCAGGGAGAGATATCTAAAAAATTTTTGCTAAGACCAATGCCAAAGTATTTACCGCATATGTTTTATGATTTCAGGTCTTATAAGTCTTTAATCCATTTTCAGTTTATTTTGTATATATATATATATATATATATATATATATATATATATATATAGTGTAAAAAAGTAGTCCCATTTTATTTTTTTTTTAATAGATCTGTCCAGTTTTCCCAACACTATTGAAGAGACTGTCATTTACCCATTGTCTATTCTTGCCTTCTTGTAGATTAATTGACCATATAAATAAAGGTTCATTTCTGGGCTTTCTATTCTATTCTCTTGATTTATATGCCTGTTTTTGTGCCACTACTATAGAGTTTTGATTATTATAGCTCTGCAGTATAGTTTGAAATCAGAGAGCATGATACCAACATATTTGTTCTTCCTCAAGACTGTTTTGGCTATTCGTGGTCTTTTGTGGTTCCATATAATTTATAGGATTATTTAGACATTCTTGTCTCATGGTTATACCTTCAGAAACTATAGTAGTCTTCGACCCATTGCAGGCACTCAAAAGATATTTATTGAATGAATAAATTAAAATCAAATTCCAATAGAACCCAACAAATTAGAAAGTATTTTGGAGTTTACTGTAACAAACTCATGTCTAAAATATATCTTTCAATAAAGCAAATTTAAAAGGAAGTAAAATGTAATCAAAATAGCAGAATCAAATTTAGAAATATTAATGTATAATAGGAATATTTCATTTCCTCTTTACTTTGGCATACACACACATGCACACACACATATTCACCTTGTAAATAAATCAGTAACTTCTAAGTGATGTTTTAATAGGAAGAGACATGCAGTTCATCCTTAAAGTCTTCTCCACCAGTGTTCTATAAGATAGAAAATAGAGAAGAGTATCAATTTAATTAAAAGCAGTCACATAAAAGTAATGTTTTCTAAATCCTCTCTGGGCTTCAAGGACTAAACAAAATCATGCTTCTTCCATAAAACCACTGCCAACTATTCTCGTTCATACACATCACTCCCTTCTTTACGTTTATATTTTCAAGTTAACAGTTTTTGGGAATTGTTTTGTGCCAGGCACCACCCCGAACTAGAGAGACATAGCTAAGGATATAATCTCATGAGATAGAGTCTTGTTTAACCCAATTTTGCCATTATCATGTTAAAACAATAATCTCGCTTCTTATTCCCTTGCTCTACTCTCTTTTCCTCTCTGCAAATATTTATATCCAAAATACCACATATTTTACTTATTTTACTGATTTATCCTATTTAATGGCTGCTCTTCTACTAGAAGAAAGGCAACCCTGCAGCATATAGGACAAAGTTAAGCACACAGTAAAATCTTCTTATTCTGCCTTTCTTTGATGTCACCTCAGAATATGCTAAGTGGACTCATATCTGTTATGATCCAACCAGAAAAAAAGACTAACTTTCTGAGTAGCCAAAACAGGGAATTGAAGTCAAGTAATTGGTTACATCAGGATTTGGAAGAGGCTGCAAAGACAACCAGGGTAAAGTCAGGAAACCCAGGAATTATCTTGGACCTAAAGCACAGTGATTTTCTGTTCATGAGAAATTTTCTGTATGCTTACAGTTTTACAGGGGACTTACCAATAATTGATTTTGAAAAATCAAAATTTTCCTATGGTTAATAAACTTTTGAATTAAGTGAGTGTGCGTGTGTGTGTGTGTGTGTGTGTGTGTGTGTGTGTGTGTGTGTGTAATTGTTGTTGTTTGTTTGTTTTTAAGAGGGATGCCCAAAAGCTGGGCCTGGTCCAGGTAGGTGGAGTGTGGGTTTTTCCAGTGTTAAAAAACAAAGATTAAAACTAGTAAATATGAAGATCTAATTGGCTTCATTGACTGATTAATGAATTGGGCAGTATCTCATCCAGTAAAAAGAGAGATGCTCTGAGAAGCTGTACAATATGAAAGGATTCTATAGACAGAAACTGGGTAGGACAGGAAAGTTATTAGCAAAAGCAAGGAAAAGATTGTTTCAGGCAAGGTTACCTTCCCTTAGGGGAAGGCAGGAGTCTTATCAGGCAGATTGCCTCAGCTTCCTTTGAGGGGGGATGGGTGGAGAGGACCCCTATGATAGATTACCTCATTGGTACTGACCAGGAAATATCAGACTGACCTATTAAGATTACATTTCTGGAGCAGGTTAAAAGGGCAATTAGGTCAGGAATTGTCTAAGTTTGGCATCATAGGCTTTAGCACAAATGACTCCATATTGGGTCTGTGGTTTATTCCTTAATATCAGGAAAGATAATATTGTTCACTACGTGACTTAGGTGTATGGGGAGAGTAAGTGCAGGTGCTGATGGAGGAGCAAAGAGAGTGGGCTGGGATTCCCTGAGTGTCAGGGGTGGCAAACAGTGGAATCAGACCCTAAGAGATGCAGCCGAAACCGCATCTCTCAGGGGAAGGCCAATCTCAGGGGGTCTCTGGAGTCCTCTGGGAGCTGCACACCTGAGTACCCTGGGTGCTGGAGGCGCCTTGTCCCAGACTTGTCCATAAGGAGTCTGGCTCACACCATGTATTAGGCAAACCCCACTTACCCTCCCCACGTCAGAGTCACCATGCGATGGCACCTTGCCTCAGTGGCCAGGCTAGAAGTGGGGGAGCTGTCTCTGGTGCAAAGGCTGTGCAGGGGGAGAACCGCCTGTAGCCAGAACAAGGTAGTGAACCATTCACTAGCAACAGGAAGTGTCTGCCACCCCTACACTGGAGGGACAAAGGGTCAGCAGGTTACTGAAGCTCAAGACCATGTTCACATGGAGGAAGCTGAAATCATTTGGGGCTCCTCCAGTTGGAAATGGGCCACAGACAAGACAGTACCACTTGGGGAGACACTATTAAGGCAGAGAAGTAAAATCACTTCAACTTTTCCCGCTCCAATCTCTCAGCAGTTCCTCTCACTGGTAAAATCTAGCCAAACGTCAGCTAAGAAATCCATCCTGCAGAAGTTAGCCCCTGCTGCAAGACAAAACAGAGCAGAGCAAAGAGGCAGGGAAAATGCATCTGAAAGCAAGCAGGCTCTGTAGCTGGAAACACCTGGCAAGAAACACATTTTTGAATATTTAATTCAATAAAGGTTTTTGGGGGGGAGGGGGACATTTCTGGATACTGGGAGCAGTGAATATTATATTTTAACTGTGAAATGGTGATTCAAACATGAGAAAGCCTTTATAAGGAATTCTCTGGTATATGGACAAACCAGATATTTGCACTTAATCATAAGGATGAAGAGGAGGCTTGATTGAAAAGGTTATGGTTGTTGGTGGTGGTAAAGGAAAATGTTTATTGAAAAATTTATCATCAGAGGGTAATTTAGAAATTAGCATTAAGAAAGAAATGTGCTATGGTTTAATCTCTTGTACTTTTTGCAGATCTCAACATTACCCAAGGAACAAATCTGTTTAAATTGGTATTTATATTTTCTGTGTAAGATAAATAAGGAACAGATAGAAAATGATTATACAAATTTAGCTTTTTTAGGTGAATTGGAAATAAAAACCAATTTTTTATGCTCTCCTAAGAAGAAAATGCCCTCCAGATAGAGAAGTAGAGAGCGAGAAGAAGGAAGGAGAAAAAGAGAGAGAGAGAGAGAGAGAGGGAGAATTCCGGAAATGCCATATCGAATGAGAACCTTCTGTAAACACAGAAGTTTGGTTGGTATTTTTCAAATTACTTAATACTGCTGACTGGACATCTTTACACGACAAACACCAGATGGAAAAATCAGTTGAGAGTCACAAGCCGAGGATGATTTTATTATAAAATGATCATTTACTCATAATTATCCAGAAAGGCCCCAAATCCTACAGTGCTTTCATAATAACATTTGTGTTACCAAAATATAGCAAGAGTGTACTTTTGCTAAAAGTTTACATTCTAATCTGCAGGATAACTTAATTATTTTAATATAATAAACATAAAATGCCTGTCTAATTTTAAAATTGGAATTTCAATTTCCAGTAACATATTTTACCATGACACCATTTGTAGTTTTTCTCTTAAACTGCTGTCTGCAAAAATACTGTAATCACACAGCTTTTCTGATTAACCGAACGACCGATAATCAAGAAGACAAAGTCACTCTCATCTTTACGTTTAAGCTTAGTTTTTCTTTATAGCTACATATAACAATGAGATGCTTTTAATAAGTTTTAACAGACAGACTGAAAATACAAATTCCCTTTCCAGTGACCACACAGCTCGTTTCGGCTGCATCATGCATGTCTGCACTGTTATTTGGTGATAAACAAAATAAAAAGATCTGTCATTAAAACTTAAATAAGAGAGACTGGTTACATAAACTACAACATTCTAAACTTTAGTACTGTATAGTCAACAGCTTAAAGCAGCTCTCCCAGCTAAACACAGTTGGATTGTTTTTTTCCACAGAGGAAAGATTAATAGCTAAAAATCATGACCTTTGACTTTTGACATAAATTCTAAGAAGTGAAATACAGTTAGAAAAACTGGTGAAATCTTAAATTATTGCTACAGAGCAGAATAATAACCATATATCTTCAAGAACTAAATATATACACCCAATTTCGGGCCACAAATTTCTTCTCTAGCTTATGTTATAGCTTATCCAATGATTGTACAGTTCCACATTTCCATCCCCATTGTACATCTACAAAATAAAGCCTCAAATTGCTGGCTTCCTAGATAATGAAAATTGTTTACAAATATGATTTCCAGAGAGAGAAAGAAAAACCTTTATAAATATATAGAATTTGTTTCATCTGACATTTTAATAAGCCTTATTTTGAAGTCACTTTGTACAGACATTACTTCATGCTACTGCAATTCTGAGTCTTCTTGAGGAATACATACTGAAGACTTCTATTATTCATTTTAGTAGTTCAAATTAGAAAATTAACATAAAATGTCGACATATGTGGAAGTTCTTTGAAAGTACAATGTATATCTTTTATGATGGACCATGACCCTAAGAGTAATTTATCATGTTATTACTACTAAAATAAGAATGATTTTATAGCTTAATTACAAAATAATACAATATAATACATTATGATATAGTTCATAATTCATTTATGTTTATAATAAAATATCAGGTATATTTAACTACCAGAAGCAAGTCAAATCAGTAACTTTTAAATTGCCTTCAACCATGTTCCCAATAAAGAAATAATTAAGTTAATACCTATGTGCCAAATGAGTTCATAATAAACAGTTAATGGCCCTTTTCACGACAATATAAAATTGGAAACCCAAAGAGTATTCAGTGGAACAGAAGCAGCTCATCAAGCTACACTTTTCATATCCCTTTAGGAATAAAAGCTATCATATTATAAATTCTGGAGGAAAAAGATCCCAGGATGACAGAACTAATAAGTAACAAGCCATATACTGATGAGTGAGATAAAAAGCTTCCTGGAAACAATAAGACACCCTCTTCAGAAATTCCATAATCCTGGCTAACCCTTTGCAATGCAACAGGGGCAATACCTTTAGTTTACAGAAGAAAGGAAAAAACACACACATAAACATGCAGACATTTAGTTCATCTTTATGGTCTGGAGATTCTAATACTGAAAAATGACTCGGCCTTGGAACCTCAAATATCAAGTCCATTCTTTGGTCTCAGTATTGAAATAAAAGAAAGCCTTAAAAGGGAATTTCTATTTGTTGGCCTCTTAAAATTTATCATTTTGCTCTCAGGAGCTTTATGATAACTTGTTATAATTCTATTAGGGAAAAATACAAATGTTTCATTGTCGTTAATTTTAAATGTGCATGTCATTAATATTTATTTATTTCAAAATGAGCTGTTAGAAACCTGAGCATTTGCATATCTCTTCTTGAATTTCAATTCAAGATGATAAATTGAGAAAATAGATTAATCTCCTTTCCTCTTGAGGCCTATAAGAAAAGAAAAAAAAAGACACAACACATATAAAGTTAATAAATGTAGAGAACCAAAGAGGACATGTTGTTATCAGCTACATCCTAGATATTTCAAAAACATTTTGGGAAACTGAAAATAGACAGAAGTGTGTGAATTTGCTCTGAAAAGGCTGTTCTGAGAGATGAGAGCTGATTTTTCCATTAGACCAGGGAAGGAAGTGGCTTTGAGTTCAGAGGAGATTACATGGAGAGAGAAAGTGAGAAGTAGGACTGGAACAAAACCACTACTCAATATTTGAGATGGTTGAGTGCAGGCAGCCCGGCATATGCCCTTTTGGGGGAAAAACAATAGGGCATTTTTTAACTAAAGTGATTAAATGAGATACCTGGTAAGAGAAACAATAAGAAAACTAGTGTGGATATTGAAGCACTGAATTAAACTTACTGTTCTGACATGTGACATGTAACTGTACACTCAGGATTTTGCTTGGTAAATAAAGCCTGTCAATTTTACTCATATGTCCAAATCTTCCTACCTATTCAAGGGAGGGACATAAATAGAAGTATGTGCATGTTTGCAAATTTGCCAAAGAAACCTGTATCTGCTTACCATTCTTTGTTCTTAATTATGAACAAATAAGATCATTGGATGTGTGAAAAATCAATAGCATTGAAGAGAAATACCAAGAAAAACAGAAAAGCTGATTATGGTGGAAAGAAAGATAACAGGTAATTCAATAAACAAATAAAAGAGGAACAAGCAATAAAAACCTCTCTTATATAAAGGGAGAAATTAGAGGTCATACTATGTCAATATAACAAAAACAAGATGCTATGTAAAAGGAAAGAATTATCAGAGAATAAGTGTGATAGGTGATTAGAAATTAAAATTTTGAAACAATTAGAAGGAAGAGAAGGAAGAAGAGGAGGAGGTCTGTCCCAACATGTTGGACAGAGAGATTAACATAAAATGTGAGGAAAAAAAAAAAAAACACTAGTTACAGAAGATCGAAATCTCACTAAAAGAGTGTTGTAGAAAAGGACACTGAGAAAAAGGTTGGGAAGAAATTTTCTAATTTTCAGAAGGATAATAGGGGAAAATGTACAGGCTTACATCAGAAGTCTTTAGATGTAATGATTCAACAAGTGCCTGATACCCAGTAAAGTATATTTTTCAACTATCCTTATGAAAATTTAAGAACATCAAGGAAAAAAATACTGCAAGTTTCCAAAGAAATAAAACAGCTTATTAAAACAAATAAAACAGAAACTAGCATTGGAATTCTCCCCAGCAATAGCCGATTATAGAAGAATAAAGTATTACAAGTAAAACATAATTTTGATTTAGAATTCTAGGTCATGACAAACCTACTCAAATGTGAGGACTGACATTTTCAAAAAAGATAGGGTCTCCAAAAATTTACCTTCCATATATCATTTTCTAAACAAGTATTTGAATGTGTTCCAGTATACTTACATGGTCGTAATAATGTAAATGCTATAAATGGTTTCTAACTTTAAAAATCAGCCTATGGGCAAAACAATGAAGAATTGCTCTGTGTGAAGAGAATGCAGGTATTAACTAGCTTGATAAGTTAATCATAAAAATGAAGAAGAAGAAAGGTGGAATGAAGTGTAGTTTAAAATTCTGATTGGAGTTTATGGCTCAATAAGTAGAAATATATGTGTATGTATGTGTGTGTATGTGTGTGTGTGTGTGTGTGTGTGTGTATATATATAAATATATATATAGCATGTGTCTATATATATATGTATGTGTGTGTGTGTGTGTGTGTGTGTGTGTGTGTGTGTGTGTGCATATATAATTTGAAGTTACAAGGTAAAGGATGAAAGAACTCAAAAGTAATGATAAAATCATAAAATCGTCAGACTTTGGGAGGAGGATTGGAGAGAAAAGATGAAATAGTAGGTGAGAAATCCAGTCTTTTTTAGGAAGTAAACAGACATTATCTCAAGTTGGGAAATTAAGAAATGGAGATATAAACAGAGCTAGTGTTAGGAAGATAACCTACAGAAGAATAAAAACAGAAAAGGTCAGAAAGAAATGTCCCTGAAGATTGAAGATAGGAAAAAAAATTATTAATTGTATGATTGTTTTTTCTTAGAAACCCCTCTGTATAATTTAATTTGTAAGAATGCACACATAACCCTGATAAAATTTCAAAATAAAAATAAAGCTAACCCCTTTTAGAGCTCTTCCATCAGCTTTATATGACTCAAGAAAAAAATACGGTTTTTATTCTGAAAAATACTCTACCAATTAAAAGAAGTCCTTTGGAAAAACCAACAGTCACCTCCAACAGTATGTACTATTTCAACTAGAAACTTGTTTCACAACGTAAAAGAGAATCAAAATTTAAAAACCCTAAATTTAGCTATGTGTTCAACCAAGTGTAATTTGAATGTTTGGAAGCATGGTTGAAGTAGTACATTTTTTTTCAATGTCTCCTTGCATATCTGTAACTTTTTTAGGAAAATTAAGTATTTTATTGTTTGAAATCATTTCACTGTACAAACTTTTCTTCTCAATTGACAGAGAAGACTGTGATGATTTTCAAGGATTTGTGATCATTTCTGTGATATTTAATTTGTGAATTAAAGAGGATTTATGAGATAAGCCAACTTAGCCTAACATGTCAAAAATGCACTCCTTTAAAAGCCAATAAATATAAAATTGAGTAAATATAAGTATTTTCTATATTGAGCAGACTTCTGTTATGTGGTCTTTGGATCAGTAACAATGTAAAGAATATGGAGCAAAATTTCAAATAAGCAGAATTTATAAACAATATGTCATTTAAAAAAAAAAAAAAAACAGTTAGCAAAGACCAGCCATTGACTCATCTTCTTGGTATACTGCTAACTACTTCAAGCCAATGCCCAATTGGCACAAGAGCCATATAAATGATTCCAAGAATTGTCTTAACTGTGATGTTTTGTCAAATTTATTGGTCTAGTATATGATATAATGCATGTTACTAATTCATCTCCAGTCTGTCCTGATATCACTAGTGGTTAGAAGAAATAGGGTTCATGTATGTGTTGACTATTGGTCTTCTATATATGCAACATGGTCCTACTATATATTTAACAAGCCCTATTAATCTGCTGCAAAGAATGTGGAATTTGTATATGAGAATTTAAAATGTAGATCTTAGCTGCATGAAAGTTCTCCAAAGCAGAGCTGCTCAATGTACTTTTGTACTATTTAAAGAATCAGAAATTTTATACTCCACTGGTATATTTGAAGAAATAAAAACTTTTAAAAAGTTGAATTTACTTTCTATTAAATTCAATAGTTTTAGATGATTCCATACTTAATCTGATGTAAAGATATTAGCAGACCATTTCAAACATGATGGATTTTTCAAATACAGTGCCTCTTATGGAATCCAGACACAACGCTAAGTACATGAAGCTTAGGAGGCACATTTTAGGATTAGAGTTTTACTTCAGAAATCCAGACTCATTTTTATTCACTGTGATGGTTCACAGAGTAACAGGAAGGCATTTCCAAGATACAACTGCATCTCCCATGTTTTAATAATCTGTCACCAAGGACTGGGACATCAGAACCAGGATTGCAAAACAGAAAAAATGATAAAAATGGCCAACAGTTTGCAGTTTGCCAAGGAAAAAGTTCTATGCATTTTGTATGCTTTATCTCATTATTCCTCTCCACAAACCTCTGAGGTAGGTATGGTTTGAATATTTCACACATCAGGAAAAAGGGTCTGAAACAGGATTTGAACTGAGGCCTCGTGACAGAGTCTCTCCTTCTTAGGCAATCTCTACTGCCAAATATACCAGAAACAGAATTTTCTCACCAAAATATTTTCTCTCTAAGGCGTAAGATTTTATAGAGTGAGAAAATAATATCTCTCATGCTCTTGACATGAAAAAGTGGGTAAATGTTATTGTTATTATTAGAAGAAAAGTACAGAATCTGACTATATTGATTTCTTTTGCCTGAAAAATCTGCTTGCCCCATATACGTATGGCATACTGTATTCAAGTCTCTTTCTAAATGTCATCAGAACAAAGTTGTCTTCATGGGAATCACTGTATAAACTATTACCCTTCTGCCTCTAGCTTCTTGATTTTATTTTTCTTTACAACACTTTATAGCATTTAAGACCACCCCAATATACTGTATATTAATTAGTTGATTTTTTTACTGTTTTTTTTTTTCCACTAGAGTGTACATTCCAAGAGAAAAGAAATCATGTCTGTTCTGTTAATTAATATATTGTGAGCACATGGGATAGTCATTTAGTTGGTGCTCAATAAATGTATCTTGAGAGAATAAAAGATTTTAAGTCTTATGTTACCACTTGGATAGAAAATGGTTGTTTTTGCAGTTGATCAGCCATGGACAGCATCTTTAAACCAAAACAGACCTTGCTTCCAAGTGAAAATATTTGGAAAAAAGTGGAAGAGTCACCACAAAAAATCCCAACTGTTGAAAAGAAACATGCACAGACTATACACAACAAAGGCATATAAAGGTAGCATGAAGTATACCATTTTTACAATAAAGGGAGTCTAAATTTATGTATATCCCTATACATTGTGGCTACAATCACCAGCAACATGATTTGGGTATTATCATGTCTATGTCAAAATGCATTTCAATTCTTCATTATATTAGGCAAAAGATCTATCTCAGTACCAGCCTAATATTAAATAAATCACTTTTCTTCCTGTTTCCCATTCTTAGAATTTGCTTTATTTTACATTTAGTATTGAAGATTTCTTAGACTATGCTCCTATAATGGAAAACTATATTCCATGAAATTTTTCTTTGCACTGGGATGTTTTAAATATTTGATATTATGGAAATACATTGAAAATCTATGTTAACAATATCGGCACACAAGATAAGGCTACTGGGGCAGCAGGCCTTTTGTTTTTTCAAAAATGTATTATACAGCAATGGTGCATGGTGGACATAATTTCCCACACAGTATAAACTAAAGGAATTGAAAGGAACACTGCTTTATGGTATGACTTTCAGTAGTATAAATGTAACTAAGATTTTTATTTCATCTCATTTGCCCAGTTTGATCAACTGGTGAAATTTACTAGCTGATCGCAGAGCTAAGAAAGAGTAATTATTATTATTAACAGCAAGAAGAGAGTTTCGGAGAAAGTAAACAACATGAAACACACTTTCAATTAATTTGATGTTGCTCTAGAGTCTGAAACAGTAAGGGGTGTGTGTTTATGCTGGCTAAAAAATGAGACAAAACACCACAACCTTTCTCCATCAGATGCATTATAAAACAAAAAATATATAGTAACATTAAAAAGCTAATACATGCTACTTAAATTAAAATCATGTTGTTACAGAGCACCACAATCCATAGCTTTATAGAAAAACAACTAAGAGTAAATAACTGAAATCTATAAGAGTCGAGATGAAGAATTACATGTTGAGATTCATGAGAACAGGTACTTTGTCTCCTCATAATTTGCATCCATTTCTATGGCTAGGACTGGAACAAAGTAGCTGTGCAGTTAATACATATTGTGTAAATGGGTGTTGACTGCTGTAGTCATATGTCTCATCTTTTAAGCAGAATTTCAACGTGCACTGGAAAGTCAGACTACCTGGGTTCACCTCTTGAACTCAAGATTTACTATGGTTGACTATGTGACTTTGAAGAAACAAGTGAACATTTCTGGACCCGAGTTTATCCATATGTAAAAATTAGAATATTATAGCTTCTACTGCGTAGGGTGGCTGGGAGAATTACGTAACAATATCCACGAAAAGTTCTAAATTCATACCTGGCATGTAGTAAGCAATCAAAAAATGCTGCATGCTATTTTATTCACACCCAAAACCAGATATTCTCAGCCCATGATGACTAAGTTATGCACATTTATGCCACAAGATTTCGCAAGTGCTCTTCATCACATCTTATATTTTAGGTGTTTTCCATAAATATTCTTCTCTAACAAATGTTGGCCCTACTGGGAACTGAATTCCATTACTCCTACCAAGTTTTCATAGGCCATCATTTTGTTTCCATGTTTATTTCCTAATTTACTTGATTAAATTCTACAATTTCTCATTATAATTTACCCTGAGTATCTGTGAATATCGTCTTAATTTTCCTCAAAGTACTTACTTGAAAAAAATCCTTAAACCTGATTAAATTCAAACCCCCAACTAGTGTGGTATATTACAGAGATCTGTAGATTCCTCCCAGTAGAGGTGGAGTCTCATTTCCCTGCCCTCGAGAGAGTATAGGCTGTTCTCGGTGGTCTGCTCGACCAATAGAAGTGTTATTATTAGTCTTCTGGGGATAGTTCACAGGAAACCTTATAGCTTTTACCTAGCTTTCTTGGAGTATTTGTTCTCAGAAGCTAGGGGCCATGCTGTGAGAAAACCCAAGCAACCCCGTGGAGAAGCCCTTGTGGAGAGTAACCAAAGAGTAACCCTGCCATCAGCCACTGATCTCCCAGCAGGCAGTCTGTCAGGATCACACTGCCAGGCTTCAGTAAGTCACTTTGGAAATGGGTCCTCTAGTCCTAGTTGAACCACTAATGTTAATGTTGCAGAAGCAGACATGAGCAATACTTTCTGAGTCTTGCTCAAAATATCAGGCCTGTAAGCAAAATAAATAAATGATTGTTGTGGTTTTGAGACCCTAAGTACTGTAGTAGTTTGTTAGGTACCTATGATCACCAAAACACTCTGCCTTCATGTATGCATGCAAATTAATGTCACTAGAAAAAAGCACACAATCATGCTGGCTGACTAGCTTCATTTTAAATTCTTGCTCACAAAACTCAAGCAGCTCTTAAGTCTTTTCAACAGTCATACTACATGGCTCTATTTGCTCA
>NW_011888798.1:192948-196355 GCF_000151845.1 Pteropus vampyrus | reverse complement strand
AAAAAAAAAGATGCTGTCAGATGATAACAGTTCTCAAATTAACATCAAAAATACCGTGAATATACAAAGCAATACAAAATTGAATTTCATTTTGAAAATCAAAAATTCACACTTTTTACTAAAACAATGTGAGATTATACCTATATATTTGAATCATTGCAATAAATCTTTGACAAACTAAAAATATTGAGTAACTTTTAAACATATGAAAGAATTACTTCTACTTGTTTGTAAAATTTTCCTTTACTTGGATTTTAGAGTTTGAATACTACAGAAAATTTTAATTCCAAAAAGTATTTCTCACTATGTATCTATCAAATGATAGGTAGGCTTGAGAGTAGAATTGGGTATTCACGAATATTTCAATTTTTTTAAGGAATTCAAAAGTTTCCTGTGTTCAAATTCTGAGTACTCCTGGGCAAATATAATTTATTTCTTCATGTCCGTGCTTTGTAGAGACAGGACACAGATATGATGGAAGGGATAGATTTTGTTAGATTGCAGAAAGCTTGGTCTGAGGTCACAGAAAGAGTAGTTAATAATAACTGCTAACATTTAAGCTATAAACACAAGTGTATTTATTATTGTGTATTATTTTGTTTTGCTGTACCTATATTTCTTAACTCACTTAACGTTCACAATAATGTAGAAGAAAGTACTATTACTAGTTCAAATTTACAGATGAGGGGATTGGAGTACAGAAAATAGTAAATGGCTAGGTTAAAATATAAACCTAAAGAGTATGGCTTCAGAACAACAATATTACATATCATACTATGTTGTTTCTTTAATATTAAACACATACACAATACAACACACCTCACACACATAAACATACAAACATATCATTTCTAGGAGTAAATAAAAGAGATATGTATGTGTAGTTTTTCTAACTGCAGAGTTACTGGTATTTTAGGAAGGGCAGAAATGGTACAGAAATTACTCCTGCATTGAAGGGTATTTTCTATCCATTGTTACTATCCACTGTGTGATTGAATGTCCCCTTTAGTCGTTATAGGAGCTGAAAACTCCCTCACATTTACAAATGCTCCTGGAATGGGAAATGCAGTGAAGCCGCAGATTGAGAATTAGCCCATTTCTCTATTCCTTATCAAGAAATCGCCCAGGTAAAATCTATGTCAACATAAGTCTGGTGTAATTTTTAAGAACTATGAAAAGAACTAACTTTCCACATAAATACTACTCAATGTTAAATAATCCTCCCATTAGAAATCTCCTGTATTTCTCTACTGAGTTCATCCTGCTGTAGCTAATTGCATTTCCTCCTCCTCTATTTTTATTGATATGTAAAATGCATGATGGGCATTGCCCTTTCGTGAACTTCATCCTCATAGCACATTATCTCCTCTGTAAATTTATATTTCATAAGAAAATTTCTATAATTCATCCTCTAAAAAAAAATACCTAACAGAATTAAAAACAAAAACAAAACAAAACAAAAAAACAGAATCATATTTGCAATTAAGCATCAACTCAATTAAATGAGTAGGGTCTGGAAAGAAATACAGTTGTTTTAATAAACACCTCAAACAGTGCTTAAAATAGATTGGGCTGACAGCTCTCACAACCTTAGTATCTCCTCCAAGATTTACAATGGCATAGCTCCTCTTTTTAGCAAATTAAACCTTATGTCAAGGCTTGAAATTAAATCCAAACCCCTTCTCCTTTCTCTGTGGAAGGAACAAATTGGCCCCACATGCTGGTAGTGACAAGGCTGATAGGAAACAGTGAAGTGAGAGCTCCCCAACCTGAAAGGCGTCATGTGGCCAAATCAACCGGCATAAACAGTCAACTCAATTTAAGGTTTTACATTGAAAGACTGGTAAAATACAGAAAATTTGAATATAAGAATTTTTTTATACCACACAAAATTGACTGGGTGCCAAAATGTTACATTTCTGTGCTGTGCAAGCACTTTATGGGGAATGTGCTTTTTATTCCATTTTTACATGTTTGTTATGGGTCTGTTTTGCAAAAATTGCTTAAAGCCTAAGTAATAAAAATTAAAAAAAAAATGCACACAAATGGCCATGATTAATGCATCAAGCAATTTATTCCTCTGTACGTATGAAATGCGTAATGTCCCTTTCTGGATATTTTAATATAGCAAAATGTGTGTAGACTGCTCTAGGTTTCACAAATTTATTGTAACAGCAGATCTTGCTGTGGAATTATTCTGAAAGTCCTAGAACACAAAGTTCTTAGTTTTGTAGAGTTATTTTGCCAGGAAAATATTGTGAGCCTGTTTCTTATATGTTACTTGGCATTAATATCTATATTAAAAATTGACAGAAATTGCTTCTTTATAGAAATCTGAGAATATGGCACACATATGAAAAATTTCTTACTATATTATTAGATTATTATCTTAAAATAAGTTATAATATATTGCTCACTACCCAAATAACGCTGTCGGATATTAGAGGACACTTTGATTACCAAATTAGTGTGATGCTTTCCAATGAAAGTGAAAATCCGGTTCAAAACACTGTAACCAGTGGGTAATATGATGAATTTTCTGATGAGCTATTACTTTGGAGAGTGTTTTATTTTCAGGATACATTTCTAAATATGAGTGTGTGTTTCCTCACTGTTAGGATACTAGGAGTAGATGTACAGGTTCTTCATAGAAAACCAATGTTATAGAAAAGTAAACAGTTTAGAACATCTTGAAACATGCACAGTTGTCTAAGTTGGGTACTGCACAATTCTAGAAGCATGTATTCATATGTATTGTCATTGTAGATTTGCACATTAAGTGTTTCATGAAAAAGCTACTTTTTTTCTATACATAGGTACCTTTTGGGCAAAAGAAGGCAGGTATTTCAGAAGAGGGACAACTATCCTTATAATGATTAAACAGATGATGAATAGATGAAATCAGAACATGAAAGTTATATTTTTGTTTGCTTATATATGGAATGCTTCAAATAATCTGAGCAGTTACTTTGTTTTAATTCTCTCAGTGGTACTTTGGAATTCTGAGAAAAATTATAAAAACTAGTATCTAAAGTTAGGAGTTTAGAAAACAAGATATCGAAAAAGATATAGGCTTTCAGTATATTATCAGAATGAATTCTTACCCAGTTTCTTACCTCTTTCAGATATTTTTGGCTTTCACTTCTAATTATATGTCAGGTTTAGTTTATCCCAGCTTCATAAATGGCAGCATATCTGAATGAATATGCCAGTCACCAATTTATTTTGCAGCTATTTGGTTTGGAGTTATACATGGACTGGTATAAAGGATTGATCTTTGTGTTATGGTATGGTATAAATTCAACTTTAGTTTCAGAAACTCTTGGATGGAAAGCAACATCAGGTTTATTTTACTACGAAAATTTAATTTTTAATAGATGCCTAGTAAGATGTTTGGGGAAAATTAA
>NW_011888798.1:168355-192898 GCF_000151845.1 Pteropus vampyrus | reverse complement strand
ATAGGCTTTCAGTATATTATCAGAATGAATTCTTACCCAGTTTCTTACCTCTTTCAGATATTTTTGGCTTTCACTTCTAATTATATGTCAGGTTTAGTTTATCCCAGCTTCATAAATGGCAGCATATCTGAATGAATATGCCAGTCACCAATTTATTTTCCAGCTATTTGGTTTGGAGTTATACATGGACTGGTATAAAGGATTGATCTTTGTGTTATGGTATGGTATAAATTCAACTTTAGTTTCAGAAACTCTTGGATGGAAAGCAACATCAGGTTTATTTTACTACGAAAATTTAATTTTTAATAGATGCCTAGTAAGATGTTTGGGGAAAATTAAAAAAAAAAAATCCGATTCATCTCACAACATGCAATTTCATGTATATGTACACACACAAATCAGCAACAAAGAAGACATCCTTTGGGGTTGCATCAATCTCTGAATCATTCCTGAACTAGTTATCCTGCAGTTTCTTCTAGTTTTTGCCCGGATTCCTGTGATTGAAACTGTCAGGAGTTCTGTGAACAATTATTTTCCATGGCTCCACAACGCTGCACCCACTAAGCCAAAGTTTTTTTCCTTACTATTGGATCAGTTCCTCTATATATGAACCATAACTGCCTTGGAGGATCCATTCCAGTATTGCCCATAAGTTGAAATGAGAGTAAAATAAACTTTTTGCCCTTGTGTCTTCTTTATATTTAAGTTTATAAATTCTTCTAAGAACTTCCTCTCTTAGGAAGAAGGTAAAAAAAATTGAATCACATAGTATAGAATAAACTCTTTACATTCCAATTAATTGGGTAGTAAAATGTAAGAGGATGTGTCCTAACAGTATTAAGAACAGGACATCAAAGGAAAAACCAGAAAGTGTGAAGTTATGAATGAGGCACACCGTCTGCTATTTCAGCTGGTTTTCCTCTGGCTGTTCCTCCAAAACATAAAATTTCTGTGTCCCACCAATACAATGCACTGGCAGAGAAATTATTGGTTCAGTAAATCTTAATTTTGGAACAGATTTTCACTTGACAACTGCATCATTTCAGCTCATTTTAGTTTCATCATTTTTTTACTTCCTTCAAACCAGACGCAGGCCCTTAGATTTCTTACTATTGCCAAAAGTCTGTTACTTCTAACTAGACATCATCTGCTCATTTTCAAAGGGCAATGACTGACTGCTTATGTGGCCTTTTTGGATCTGGGAAGAAGCCCTTTGAGAATAAAAAACAGTTAAGTTTGCATCCATTGTTTGGATTACATAAAAAGATATTATTTTAGAATAATACAAAAAATGTCTTTCTCTATAAGACCTCAGAAGTTAAAATATATGTTGAGTGTAAAGATCCATGGCCACTTTTGAAGGAAGGCATATCTGTGAAGTAACATTTGCATAGACGTTTTCCAAAGACTAGTTTTAGAAGAAATATCAAACTTTATTGTGATCCGTTAGCTTGTAAAGCTGCATTTTAAATTCACAAGATTTTTTAATTATCCAGAAGTTATTTTTTTTTTTAAATCAAGTAGCAAAGCTAATATTGTCAAGATGTCAACAGAAGACTAAAAAGAAATACAACTTATATATTACCAAAGACTCAGCTATGGAATATGTGTGGGATAAGAGTTTTCATGAGTTTACCTTTCTAATATAATTTTTTTTCAAAAATATATTTTAATTTGATATATCTGTTATTATAACTGCAAGTATAATTTTCCACATACAATGTCTTGATAATATATAATATTCAATAATATTTCTTTATTAATTGTTACAATAAAATATTTTAAATGTTCTAGTTAAATGCTCCACTTCAAAATAAATGCACTGTATTCCCATTTTACAGATGTAAAATATAAATCATTTCAATGAATTTATCAGACCAATAGATTTTTAAGTACAATCAGAGCAATAAAATTTTCCATGAGTCAAAAAAAATCTCAGACATCAAATTTATTATTTTCTGGTTCTCAAATTTATGTTTCTTTCTCTCTCTGATATATAAATCACTCCTCCATATATATACATATATGAAAGTTAGTGCTATGGGCAAAACACCTTGTAGGAATACAAAGATAAATCCTATTCCCTCCTCTTGCCATTACTTTTATCCATGCACTCCCCACCCTGCCCACTAATTTTTTTCAATGTTGAATTAAAAGTTGCCACTTGGAAAGACAATTTTATAGTTGTGAGTGAGTTGTCAAAATAGTAAAATACACTTCTGTAAATAGAACAGATTCTATTTTAAACACATTCTGCCAGGATCCAATGACTGTTTTTAGCAGCTAAGTTTCCAGGCAAGATAATACGTTACTATTTAGTTAATCTCCATATCATGGTCCTAATATCTGTAGAAGGCTGCTTTGGTTTTAATGCTGCAAGAAACAACTGCTTCCCAATTTGTCTTAAAAAAAAAAAAACAAAAACAAAAACAAAACAAACAAACAAAAAAAACCATTGCCATAAAACAAAAACAATAGTTTGATGAAATACAATTTAAATAGCCAGTTACAATGACCATGTTAAAGATAATAAAACAATTTTGGCAATAGAGGTTTTTAAATATCCTGGACAATAAGCAAATGTATTAGATAAGCAAGATAAGTTATGATAAGACTTTGAAATCAAGTTATAGTTGACCCTCAAACACAGGTTTGAACTGTGCGGGACCACTTACACATAGATATTTTTCAATAAATACTTATAATATTTTTTTATTTGTGTTTGGGATTCTGTGGATGCAGAAGGCCAATTGTTTGCATTGATCTACACCATTTTATGTAGAGGATTTGAGCTTCTGCAGATTTTGGTATCTGCGGGGCTCCTGGAACCAATTCCTTCCTCCCCCACAGATACTGAAGGAAACTAGGGAGGTGTCAAAAGTTACACATGGATTTTTGCTGCACAAGGGTCAGCACCCCTAATCCCCAGGTTGTTCAAGGGGCCACTGTACATTTTGGTCAGGGTCCTTGTAGGAAATGGATGGGAACATTTAAGAGTTTAATAAATGAACTCTTTTCAAAGATATAGGCGAAGTGTAGGGTAACTTTCAGGAAGAGTAGACCCCTGGGACTGGTAAGAATAAAATCACAACAACCTCAGGCCTGAGGGGTAAAGGAAATGAGGTGGCTTCTAGACCTCAGAGACAGCGAGTGCCATATGGAGAGGACCCTGCCCAAATCTGCTGACTTCAGGTTCTGGAAGCCCGTCAGCCACGGCTGCCAGTGCAATATATTCCCTGAGCACATTCTCCTCCTTTAGTCTCTTGCCAGTTTCCCCACTGGCTGACTCCACCTTAAGCCAGAGGGAAGGTGGCTTGTTGATGTCAATATGGACGGATGTCCTGGGACTTAGAGCAGAGGGGAGAAGAGAACAGTCTGGACCAGGAGGGATAAAAAAAGACACAAAGAATCATTTACTTTAGACTCAGAAACATTTATATTTGTAGATATTTTAAGATCACTGATGCTGACATCTGCAACTGGAGTTGATATAAAGGTTCATTTTTATGTAAAACTTGCTACAGACACTCCTGAGATATTTGCATCTATTAACCCATTAAATCTTACCTAGTAGTCACATTTTATTATCCCCATTTTCATTATCCTCATTTAACATATGAAGAAACTGAGGCACTGGGTGACTAAATCAGATGTCACAGCTAAATTGTTTAGACAGAACTCTTTACTACATAATAAATCCAGTCCATGCTGTATAGTAGTTGCCAATTCCCTGTGGTTATTCCATTAATCTAAGTGGATTTGACAGTTCATAGTATTACCTGCATTTTTAATCACTGTTAGAAATACCTATGTATGTTAACATGATATTAATAATACATAAAATGCAATATATTTTTATTTGGTAAAAATTATGAATTATCTTTTATGTACCAGAGTTTACACTACCTGATGTGATTAAAAACTGAACACAAAATTCAAACACTTAGTTATAGGAGAGATATAAAATTTTATTGTAGTTATTTGTTTTAGTTATAACTGGGAGTATGTAAAATCATCGCATGGATATGCTTATACTAAAAACAATATTTGGTATTTACCTGAAATTCAAATGTACCTGGATGTCTTTTATTTTTATTTGCTAACTTGGCAGCTTGAAGCTGAATAGAAGTCTTGACCTTTGGAGAATGTGGAATAAAAATCATTTCAAGCAGAGTGAATATGAGCAGAGACCTTTACATACAAGTATAGATGTACATTGAAGTGCATATTTGGAGAAAAGTAGTGCAGTACTGTGAGAAGGTTTCATGATGTCCGCAGACAGCAGATAAGAAAATTTGACTAAAAATATAGGTTGAGGTCAGATAATTAAAGAATTATACCCTGTCAAAAGGAATCTATATGAATCATGGAGAGATTTTACCTAGGGACAGGTTGAGATGGTATTTGCATTTAGAACCATAATTTCGATGGCAGTGTGAGGGATTCACCAAAGTAGAAAAAAGCAGACATTTTCCAAAGCTCTTGGAATCATCCAGGAAAAAATGTAACAAGCCTATGTAGAATGAAATTAATGTATTTATATTAAATATGACAAAAAGATTTTTCCTTGTCCTTGTTCTATTTTTTGCTCCCCACAATTTTAGAACATATACTACCTCATAAGTTGTTTTTGTTGTTAGTTTTCAAAATTTTTATCTCTGCCAGACTTACAAGGATTGGAAACTGGCCTCTGGTGACCGTAGTGACTCCTGACCCTTCTTGGATCCATGAAGGACAAGACAAATCACACTTGATGAACGCACTTGGCCAAAGTGCCTGGGGAGTGCCATCTATTTGTGAGATTATCCAGGGAGTATCACAGCAAAATGGGAAATTAAAACAAATTATCAAATCTGTTTGTGTAGTTTTATCTCTGCAATACTTTATGCTAAATTTTTAAGATGACTTGTTATAAATCTATTCTCTAACGGCAGTTTTACTGTAGTCAAGTATACCAAAACCGAATTTCCATTATTTTCACCATATGCCTTTTTGAGGAGTCACAAAAACTTAGAGGCTAGACTTAAGTATAAAATTGATCATAAGAAAAATTATTTTTAGAAAGAAATATCATATAAAATGGTCAGTTTTTTGTATTTTTATTTTCAATGAAATAATCATTCATGCAAAACACATGCTCTTTTCATGTTACCTACTCAATTCTTGAGAAGTCATAACTTAATACAAAACACAGAACTTGTTACAAAATTTTAATGTGCTTATTTCATATATTAATTCCCAGTGTTGCTTGTTTTAAAAGGTGTTTTTTAAAAGAAAAATGAATCGGAAATCATTTAAGGGCTTTTTTTTTTTTCCTCTCACACCACAACAGAATATGATTTGAACAAGAAGCAATATGAAAACGGATCAAAAGTATCAAATAAAGTAATAAAAACATCCATTGCATTCAATCTATCATGTAACTAAGAGTTTTGTGTACTGAAAGTGTATAGAAAGAAGGACTTATATCCCATTAATATAAAGAATAGCAGAGCATTACCCTCGTACAGCTGAAATCAATTCAGATTGATTGAAAATGAGCTTAGTATATAAATGTTTCCCATAAGGAAAAAAAATCAATACCCTACCTATATAAAGACCATTCATTAAAATAAACAAAATAGAAACATATTTTGATATGATTCCACAAAGAATGAGCCCTTTCTCTAAATTGCCATGTAGCCATTTCTGTACATGATGCATAAAAACAGTAAGGATGAATTCTATACTAACTACGGGGTGCTTACTTTCCTTCAACGATAATTGTCTTAATGCCTATTTTAATCAGTATTAACTACTAGCAATAACATGCTTTTAATTATGTTTTAAACGAGTCCTTTATTGGGCTATTTTGGGAAGCAAATTAGTCAAAAGGAGCCATTAATCAAAAACGCGTTACTGGCACAAAATAAATGTTCATTTAAGGAACCATTTGAAATAAACCTGGCTCATTGCCTCTGACAACCTGCAAGGACACCAAGGCCTCCCGAGGATAACTCCTTCAGTACTTGCCTGGATACGCCTTGCTGCTCAGAAGTTATAAGGAGAAACATTAAGCAGTTTAGGTCATTCATCAGCTAACTTTTACTACTGTACTCAAGAAAATGAGCCTCCTAGGAACTTCACAGCAGATCTATTCGTTCATTAGCTAAGTAATATTGAGAGAGATGTTCTTGTCACTTCGAATGGAGAAATCTATTGCACTGAATTTTAGTGGTATCCCTTTTGTCTATGAGCTGTCTTTGCAAATTCCAAGGTATTTAGGCTGAAAAACTAGCATAATTATCTCTGAACATTTTTCGTATATATTCATTTCTTTTATTGAATGATCTCTAGCCAGAATGTACCACTGGGCAAAACTATATATTTTATGTTACTCTACAGTCTTAGAACTGGGCTTTCTCACTATTATCTTCTATTAGCAAGATGCAAATTGAAATACAACTTTTAAAAAACATCTCAAAGTAATTGTTTGGATGGTTTAATTCCTCTATTTTAAAATAACTCAAAATGTTGTGAAAAAATATGTCATGCTGTAGTGAAAACATTAATTTTAAACTTGATTCATTTGTGGGCTAGTCTTCTAGTCCTTAGAAATTGTTTTTACAATTTACTATTCTTTTTCATCCTCCATGTTTGAAGGTTAAGACTATTAAAAATTAGATGTCCCTCAGTGAATTTTTTCTGCTATATCATAAAATATTTTTGGAAATCCAACTTTCAAAGTAAAACTACTCCTCTTAAAAAGATTATTATATATGTGGTCACTAGGCTGATTTTCGTATGGCCCACAGCTCACCACACTGCCTGGCAACAAGCGAGGATAAATGTTTGGCAAGTGTTTGTTCAACACATACATGTATCAAGCAGCTACTATGTGTCAAACATTGAGCAAGGCGTGAGGGGTACATAGGGAATAAGACACTGCAGCTCTCCTCACAGAGCTGTACTCTCTGATGGAAGGTTGAAAGTCTACTTTCTCATATAACACTAATCTAATTTGGCTTTATGAAAGCTGTGTAAGACTGTCTGAAGGTATCACAATCTGTGCTATTTACCCCTTTTAGATTCCCAGAGATAAGAAAATTTGACTAAAAATATAGGTTGAGGTCAGATAATTAAAGAATTATACCCTGTCAAAAGGAATCTATATAAATCATGGAGAGATTTTACCTAGGGACAGGTGGAGATGGTATTTGCATTTAGAACCATAATTTCGATGGCAGTGTGAGGGATTCACCAAAGTAGAAAAAAGCAGACATTTTCCAAAGCTCTTGGAATCATCCAGGAAAAAATGTAACAAGCCTATGTAGAATGAAATTAATGTATTTATATTAAATATGACAAAAAGATTTTTCCTTGTCCTTGTTCTATTTTTTGCTCCCCACAATTTTAGAACATATACTACCTCATAAGTTGTTTTTGTTGTTAGTTTTCAAAATTTTTATCTCTGCCAGACTTACAAGGATTGGAAACTGGCCTCTGGTGACCGTAGTGACTCCTGACCCTTCTTGGATCCATGAAGGACAAGACAAATCACACTTGATGAACGCACTTGGCCAAAGTGCCTGGGGAGTGCCATCTATTTGTGAGATTATCCAGGGAGTATCACAGCAAAATGGGAAATTAAAACAAATTATCAAATCTGTTTGTGTAGTTTTATCTCTGCAATACTTTATGCTAAATTTTTAAGATGACTTGTTATAAATCTATTCTCTAACGGCAGTTTTACTGTAGTCAAGTATACCAAAACCGAATTTCCATTATTTTCACCATATGCCTTTTTGAGGAGTCACAAAAACTTAGAGGCTAGACTTAAGTATAAAATTGATCATAAGAAAAATTATTTTTAGAAAGAAATATCATATAAAATGGTCAGTTTTTTGTATTTTTATTTTCAATGAAATAATCATTCATGCAAAACACATGCTCTTTTCATGTTACCTACTCAATTCTTGAGAAGTCATAACTTAATACAAAACACAGAACTTGTTACAAAATTTTAATGTGCTTATTTCATATATTAATTCCCAGTGTTGCTTGTTTTAAAAGGTGTTTTTTAAAAGAAAAATGAATCGGAAATCATTTAAGGGCTTTTTTTTTTTTCCTCTCACACCACAACAGAATATGATTTGAACAAGAAGCAATATGAAAACGGATCAAAAGTATCAAATAAAGTAATAAAAACATCCATTGCATTCAATCTATCATGTAACTAAGAGTTTTGTGTACTGAAAGTGTATAGAAAGAAGGACTTATATCCCATTAATATAAAGAATAGCAGAGCATTACCCTCGTACAGCTGAAATCAATTCAGATTGATTGAAAATGAGCTTAGTATATAAATGTTTCCCATAAGGAAAAAAAATCAATACCCTACCTATATAAAGACCATTCATTAAAATAAACAAAATAGAAACATATTTTGATATGATTCCACAAAGAATGAGCCCTTTCTCTAAATTGCCATGTAGCCATTTCTGTACATGATGCATAAAAACAGTAAGGATGAATTCTATACTAACTACGGGGTGCTTACTTTCCTTCAACGATAATTGTCTTAATGCCTATTTTAATCAGTATTAACTACTAGCAATAACATGCTTTTAATTATGTTTTAAACGAGTCCTTTATTGGGCTATTTTGGGAAGCAAATTAGTCAAAAGGAGCCATTAATCAAAAACGCGTTACTGGCACAAAATAAATGTTCATTTAAGGAACCATTTGAAATAAACCTGGCTCATTGCCTCTGACAACCTGCAAGGACACCAAGGCCTCCCGAGGATAACTCCTTCAGTACTTGCCTGGATACGCCTTGCTGCTCAGAAGTTATAAGGAGAAACATTAAGCAGTTTAGGTCATTCATCAGCTAACTTTTACTACTGTACTCAAGAAAATGAGCCTCCTAGGAACTTCACAGCAGATCTATTCGTTCATTAGCTAAGTAATATTGAGAGAGATGTTCTTGTCACTTCGAATGGAGAAATCTATTGCACTGAATTTTAGTGGTATCCCTTTTGTCTATGAGCTGTCTTTGCAAATTCCAAGGTATTTAGGCTGAAAAACTAGCATAATTATCTCTGAACATTTTTCGTATATATTCATTTCTTTTATTGAATGATCTCTAGCCAGAATGTACCACTGGGCAAAACTATATATTTTATGTTACTCTACAGTCTTAGAACTGGGCTTTCTCACTATTATCTTCTATTAGCAAGATGCAAATTGAAATACAACTTTTAAAAAACATCTCAAAGTAATTGTTTGGATGGTTTAATTCCTCTATTTTAAAATAACTCAAAATGTTGTGAAAAAATATGTCATGCTGTAGTGAAAACATTAATTTTAAACTTGATTCATTTGTGGGCTAGTCTTCTAGTCCTTAGAAATTGTTTTTACAATTTACTATTCTTTTTCATCCTCCATGTTTGAAGGTTAAGACTATTAAAAATTAGATGTCCCTCAGTGAATTTTTTCTGCTATATCATAAAATATTTTTGGAAATCCAACTTTCAAAGTAAAACTACTCCTCTTAAAAAGATTATTATATATGGGGTCACTAGGCTGATTTTCGTATGGCCCACAGCTCACCACACTGCCTGGCAACAAGCGAGGATAAATGTTTGGCAAGTGTTTGTTCAACACATACATGTATCAAGCAGCTACTATGTGTCAAACATTGAGCAAGGCGTGAGGGGTACATAGGGAATAAGACACTGCAGCTCTCCTCACAGAGCTGTACTCTCTGATGGAAGGTTGAAAGTCTACTTTCTCATATAACACTAATCTAATTTGGCTTTATGAAAGCTGTGTAAGACTGTCTGAAGGTATCACAATCTGTGCTATTTACCCCTTTTAGATTCCCAGAAAGTGTTGCCATATTTGTAGAATTTCTACCATGGATTTTTGTTTGTTTCTTTCTTTCTTTTAATTGTTAATTTGGGTTCGGTTCAGTTTCTGTTTTGATTTTTGGTCTGAGTAAAAGAGCCAAACAAGGGTGAATATCCCCCTATTCCTCCAGGTCAGGTCCATATTGCTAACTGGAAATGAAAGGCTGGGAGTTCTGTGAGGGGGATAAAAGCTTGGTAGATCTCCCAGTGTGGCTCCCTACATACGTGGAGATGGAAAGCGTAAGGGCTGGTCTTGTTCATTTCCTCATTCAGGAAGGTGGCAGGAACCTGAGGCAAAGATCCTCTAAGATGATTTAGGACATTAAGATTGTTCTGATCGAGAGACAAAGCCTGAGATGCTTAAACTCCCCAAAGTGATTTCCCCAGTTGGATGAAGAGGAGAAAAATCAGGAAAGTTGGTCTGAAGGAAGAAAAGGCAGTCAAGCCGAGGCATCCCAGAGTCTGCTTGGCCTGCCCGAGAAATAACAGGCATGACAAGAGGGATCATTGACAGCATATCCAAAATACAGTACAAGAGTAGAGAATGAAGCTTTTCATATTGACAATCAGACACCAGAAGCTGCAGACAAAGGGAGCAGAAGAAGTTGAGGTGCACTGTGAACCTGAAGTTTCGCTTCCATAAAGATTAGAAGTGAAAGAAAGCCTTGAGACACTCCAGATGGGTTTATCATTCCCTTCACCCTGGCTGTTTCCAGAAAAATAATGACTGACAGTAATTGTGCTCATGTGTGTTATTTTGGTACAAAGTACTTAAACACCTTATCTCATTTAATTTTCTCTCTAGATAGCTCCTATATTTGTCCTCAAATTACAAATGATGGAACCGGTAATTTAAAACATTAAGTAATTTCTTAGTCATGCCTCAGAGACAGGACTTGAACACAACTCTCAAACTCAAAGGCATAGCTTGGAGAACAGTCAAGGAAAACTACCAGACCTACATCAGATTGATATCATAAATTAGAAATAAGCTTTTGTTGTGTTACTCCAGTCGGATGTTGTGGTTGTTCTCACTGAAACAAAGCTCAGAGACATCATCCTCAAAGTATTTGTGAATTGGATGGGTGGATGGATAAATTAGCAAATAATATAGGCAGCTACCAGGAGTTAAAATCTCTATTTTCTAACACACTGGCTTAATTTACTTATCATAACATCCCTACGGGTACCAGACTAGCCCAGACTCTGTATTATAAAGCTCTTTTTGGCTGCCTTGTTCATACATTATTTTCTGATGCTTTATATTTATAGAACATTTCCTATAAAAATCCAGCAATATAATTTTACTATTCTTCTTTGTTTTGTTATTGCTGGTGAGGAAACTGAGGCTTACATATGTTTAGTAACCTATAAAAGATTATATAATATTAAATATCAAAGATTAATTTTAAATGCAGCCTCTCTTATCCAAAGTTTTTTTTTTAAATTTTTCCCTATTAGAGCCTTCTCCAATTGTAGCTCTCCATAATCTGAACATCCTAAAAAATGAATGAGGCAAAGGTTCTCTTTTTCAATCCTGATCTCCATTTATTAACTTTCTAATGTTGCAAAGTGAATTTGAGTGATTTAAAAATCATTTCTGTATATAATGGACAATTAATATATCAAAAGATTAATACTTAATCTGTACCATAACAGTTTTTTTAATGAAAATATATGTTTCAATTTAAGTTATACCGATTTAAATCATGCTCTCTATTGACTAATTGCTGTCTTAAATGAAGTACTCCTATGATAAGATTTTTCTAATAGAACTCATTTCAAACTCTTCTCCCAGAAGGCTATATTCAAACATGAAAGCAGGGCAGAAAACTCAAGTCAGACAGGTGAGAAACGTGAGGAAATAATCATTAAAAAATCAATTTAATTTTCCTTCTTGTTTTCATTGTTCTCAATTCTTTATGACTTGTCCATGCACATTCTTGCCATTGTCCCTCTCTCATAGCTGTCAAAATGTTGGAGAGAGAAAGAGTCCTCCCATGCCTTCTGCAGCAAACCATGTATTAGTAAAGGAGGAATGACAAATTAAATTATTTTACTGGTATCGTGTAACCGCTCAATTAATACTTGGCAACTGACTCAATATGAAGGAGAGTTAAGAATGGACGTTCTGGTTTATCATGGTTGAACTGGGCAATACTAGTTTTAGTCTATCTCTATGAAGTTGGAAAAACCGCTTTAAGTTATTGAACATTAGAACTTTAATGTAGCATTAGGAATGACTTCATTTGACTATGTATTTAAATCTTTTAATACATCTCTCAGCAAAATATTTTAATAAAATTAAAAAGTACTAATAGTGTCTTACTATGATTTTATTTTGATTTTTATGAAAAAACACAACATATAAACTAAAATATAATTTTAAATATGATCTTTTTTGATACTTAAACCTAATTACAATTTGGATGAATACTTAAATGTAACAATAATGGTAGGGTTGTATTGGAAGTGCATCTCTGATTATGATGGAGACTGGCCACTTAACTTTTTAAATGATCGTTTTCCTCATTAAGTGTTATATTAGTGCCTCTCCAGTGATCATCATGTTGCACAAGCCACAACAAGAGATTACTTCTGACCCCACTCAATAACTAAAGGAGTTTCCAGTTAATGAAACAACCACAGTCTGCCTGTCTTAGATTTCTGGAACTGCAGAAATGATTTTTACAATAAAAAATAATTACCAGCTTCCCTGTTTATATCATCTGGCACATGTATTTCAATCATCACCGATGATAACTTTCTTCTGGTTTTAAACTTCTATCAAACTCTCCTTTCCTTTGCTGTGTGTATAGGATCAAATAGTTTTTACTAAAGGAGGAAGACGGGAAAGACAATAATTAGGCTCATGCATATCTCAAAACAAAGCCACCCAACATCCATTTTCATAGTCAAGTTGGAATAAAACCTTATTAGGGAAATTTTAATATCAAAATAATAGCCTTAGTTTTCAGTTAGATGTTTTGGCCATTTTGCATATCACTCATAATGGAACCAGATGTTATGGAAATCCATTTGTGAAAATCTTATACAGGATATTATTTTAGGGCAAGAAATTATTTTTAAAAATCTTAATAGTATAATTTGAATTATTTTTTAAAATAAATATTCATGGTTTTGATGCTTGAAAAAATAAATTTAATTCTCAGGTTTAGAGTTATTCTAGGGACTCTCAAAGGAGATAATATTGCCAAGAAGGGGCAATAGTTATTTAGGGGTTGAAAAAAATGTCACTCTTTTTATGTATGAAGTACGAATACACATAGAGTACATAATATATAGTATGTACACTAAAATATCATAGAGAGATTAGATTAAAATGTCTAAATGCTTCTAGGGGGAGCAATAATAAACAAAAAATTGTGAAGTGCTGTGGTATTCTAATGCATTTGAAGGTCAGGAGAAAAGTCAACATATGATATAAATTTCATAACAATTTATAGACCTATGAAGTTTCCAGTTGCTGTATTTTATAAATGAAGACAACTATTACTTCAACTTCTTTCATTTAAAACTATTTTTTGATAAGTTATGTCCAGTAACAAAAACCTGCCAGCTCTAAATTACTCATAAATATCTTTTTACTTCCTCTTATAGAACATGGAATTGAAAGTGAGATGTTTAGCCATTGTGAAATGTCTTGCTCATTTCCTAGAAACTTTTTTTATTGAGGTATAATTAACATATAACATTCTGTAAGCTTAAGGTATGCAGGTGTTAATTTGATACATTTATATATTGCAATATAATTGCCATTGTAGCTTCAGCTACCACGTCTATCAGTTTTTTAGATTCACATATGACTGAGATCATGCAGTATTTGTCTTTGTCTCACTTATGTCACTTAAGCATAATACCCTCAATTTCCATCCATATTGTTGCAAATGGCATTTCTTTCCTTCTCATTGTTGAATAATATTCCATTGTATATGTGTGTGTGTGTATGTGTGTGTGTGAATATATATATAAACCATCTCTTTTTTATCCATTCATCCATTGACAAAAACATAGGTTGTTTTCATATCTTGCCTATTGTAAATAATGCTTCAAGGAACATGGGAGGGCAGATATCTCTTCAATATCCTGTTTTTGTTTCCTTTGGATATATACCCAGAAGTGGAATTGCCGGATCATGATAGTTCTATTTTTAATTTAAGGAACCACTGTACTATTTTCTGTAGCTGAACGAATTTATATCCCCACCAGTAGTGATGAGGATTCTCTATTCTCCACCATCTTCACTAACACTGGTTACCTCTTGTCTCCTCAATGATAGTCATTCTAACAAGTGTTAGGTGATATCTCATTGTGGTTTTGATTTGCATTTTCTTAATTATTAGTGATGTTGAGCATCTTTTTAAATACCTATTGCCCATTTGGATGTCAGAAAAATGTGCATTTAGTTTCTTTGCCTTTTAATGATAATTTAGAGTTCATAGATATTTTTCTATCAACACCCTTCTTCCTAGATTGGTCAGTTATTGACCTTAATTAAACACTATACAAATGTACATTTTGATACTACTATTCTCTAACCAAGTGAGATCACCGACACTGACAATAGTTATTTTTAAGTAATGTACTTGCATAGATGTAAATGACTTCCTCCTAATTTTTAGACAATAGACCTATAATTCACAAAGAGGTCAAATGTCAAAATGTAAACATGGAAGTTAATCATCAGTGACATGTATACCTGTTACCACTACTAATTCTATCATTTATGTACTTACTTCACAATATTTAAGCTCTGTCACCTCTGGGAACTACCAAATCTCCAAAGGTAAAAAGACCAAACAAGAGAAAAATAATATGCACCTCACCTTGGAAAAATTATCAACACTTATTCTGATATACACACACACACACACACACACACACACACACACACACACACACACACACACACACACGTATACATATACATAAATAAAATATGAAATGCTATAATTCTTCACTTACAATTTCTATTAAAGTTAAGGAATGCATTATTGAAGAAAAACACTTCAATCTTATCACATCATAAACATTTACAATGTTTTCTTAATAATGTTGATTTAAGGAAATGCCATATTGGAGTGAGAGGTGATTTAGACTAAAATATCATAATGTTTCTATTCTAAGTCCATATTTAAAATATCTAAGAGTCGCATTAATTGTGAATAAAGTAATATTTTAAGTCACAAAAATTTGAAAATAACAGATCATTAAATCACTCACTTCATACATATGTATGTTAATCGAATAACATTAAATACAGTAATCAAGACCAAAAATAATGAGAGCTCTCAATTTATTTAATATGTTTTTACTTAGTCTTAAAAAAAAAGACAAGGCATAAAAAGAATTCTTTAGACTTTGGAACACAGAAACTCAGTCTAGGATCTGCTATTTGGTCATTATAGATTAAGAAAAGTCCTTAATCTCTTTTTTATCTTTTATCTCTCTAAGACAACATATATAAATATATATACATACATAAAATATGTACATTAATTCTCTCTATCTTTTCTACACATATATAATATACACATTATACACATACAATATTAAGTGTATATGGATAGGCAGGGACAGAGAGAGAGAGAGAGAGAGAGAATATTAACATTCTTAAATTACCTTAATATACACATTAATACTTTCTTATATTTTCCTGTGACAGTACTCTCCTGTCACACCAGTGTAACAGTAATATAATTAACATATTATTTTAAAAATTGGGAACAATAAGTATTATATCTAAGAAATAAAATAAAAAATTGAGATGATGGTTTAGGAGGATGCAAATATTCAGTTTCTTAAAGACAAATAAACAAAGATTAATGTCTTTTAAAATATCAAATCTTATATATTAAACTGTTTAAAAATTTAAAAGCTAAAGAAAATGTAGTTAGCTATGAAATTTTTTAAAAGAATTTCTAAAAAGTTGTCATGTAAAATATTTTGCACCATCTTAGGTACCATAACATAAAGTATTTAAATCGGGTAAAGTCACCAATATACTCAAGATCTTGGCCAGGAAGCAAGAAAATACTTTCTATGAGGTTCAATTTCATGTCATGATAAGCAGTATAATTTTCTGGCTGTGTTTTTTTTTAAATTAAATTCATTGGGGGTGGCATTGCTCAATAAAATTATATAAGTTTCAAGTGTACTATTTCCAAAATACATCATCTGTATTTTACTGCATTGTGTATTCACTACCCAGTGTCAAATCTACTTCTGTCACCATGTATTTGACACTTTTACCGTTTTCTACTCTTCCTCCTCTCCCTTTCTCTCTGGTAATCACCATACTGTTGTCTGTGTCTGTGAGTTTTGTTTGTTTGTCTTGCTCTTTTGTTGCTTCCTGTTTATATCTCACATATAAGTGAAATCGATGGGTTCTTGACTTTTTCTGTCTGACTTATTTTGCTTAGCCTAATATTCTCAAGATCCATCCATGTTGTCACAAATGGCAGTATTTCGTCTTTAAAATGGCTGAGTAATGTTCCATTGTATATATATACCACATCTTCTTTATCCAATCATCTATCAAAGGATACTTTGGTCATTTCCATGGCTTGGTCACTGTGAATAGTGCTACAATGAATATAGTTGTACAAATATCTTTATGAATAAATGTTTTCATATTTTTCAGGTAGACACCCAGAAGAGGCATTGCTGGGTTATACGGTAATTCTATTTTTAATTTTTAAGGAATCTCCATACTGTTTTCTATAGTGGCTATACCAATTTGCATTCCCACCAGCAATATATGAGAATTCCTTTTTTTTCCTACAACGTCTCCAACACTTGTTATTACTTGTTTTGTTGAATAGCCATTCTAACAGGTATGAGGTGGTTTTGATTTGCATTTCCCTAATAGCTAGTGAAGTTAAGCATCTTTTCATATACCTGTTGGCTGTTTGTATGTTTCCTCAGGAGAAGTGTCTGTTTAGGTCTGCTCATTTTTTAAATTGGATTGTTTGTTTTTTTATTGTTGAATTGTATAAATTCTTTATGTCACAGACATATTTTTGAGTTAATTATATTGTAGTATCTCCTTAAAGAAAAGACACTTTATGAAATGATAGGTGACTTCTAGTCACTTTCATACTCTTTTCTCAGATGCTCATTAACTACTCTGGACCAAGTATTCAGGTTCAATTATCGGTGTAGGTGCCAGAGGCAGACAGAAAATTACCATAGAAAGTGAAATGTCAGCCAGAAGTTGTTCTAGGCAATTTAGGCACCTCTTTTTCATTATCAAATTCACAAGCATGAATGTTCATAGATTGATTTTATATATGCCAAGAGAAGCTGATTAAAGGGACCCTCAATGGAAATATTAACCATAGTGTGGAATCGGGTAAGACTTGGACTTCATCCATAATGTTTTAGTGACTCAAGTACCAAATGTTCTCCTAGATTTTGTGGTATCTCATTAGTCACTAAAGATAACATTCAGAAGGTTCCTAGGGTATTAAGCAGTGATACCAATTCAGTAGGAATAGTTCCATTACATATGTTGATTGGATAAGCAACTTACAGTACACTGGAAAAAATATTAATTATTACATAATAAAAATAATATTCTTGAGCAATATTAAAAATGAAACCAGGAAAAATAAAGTTATAATTTAATTAAAGTGCCAGCATATATTCTGGGTTTTTATAAAGTGCCAATTTTCAAAACAGCATTTAGTGTAAAACTAAAAGAGTATTTCAAGATGCAACTTTTTAAATTATTACCATCATATAATTTGTACTCCAAAGTTATTCACAGAAGTGATATTTTACAAAAAATATGTATAATACAATAATCTAAATAAAGCCTTTTATTGCTATGTATTTTTTAGTAATTTAGTTATTCTCATAATCTTAGAATAATAAATATTACTTTAAAATTTTTAAATTCCTATGAGGCCTCATGAAAAACTCATCATTACTTCACAGACCCTGATATAGTCAATAAGTTGCAGATAATTTAACTGTTAAAATGAAATAACAAGTAGGCTTAGCAGGAAGCTGAGTTACCAAGTTCTAGACCACAGCTATGCTATATGAGAAATCATATAAAGTTTATTCTAACCAAAGTGATACCACATTTAATTACATGCTACTTAGTAAAATTTTCTGTCTATGGTACTATTTTTACTTTTTGTATAAACCGTGTTCAAGTTCTTATTATTATTTTACTGTCTCATGTAAATACCAAGATTCAAAATAACCAATGACACCCATTTTACTGAATTACATAATTTTTCAATCAAAATTTTCAAATTCAAATACTTTTCAAAGCTTATTTTGAACAAAAATATACAAGAAACTAATGGAAAACTAATTATTGGGAAGAGATACTAGTTTAATTTATCCTGGTTAAGCTGAAATTTTCTGTGACTTGCTTAATGTTTAAAGAAAAACAAAGAGTATTAGGAAGGGAAAACAGAGTAGAAATTTGTTTCCTCCATATACTAAAGTGGAAACCAAAGTTATCATTTTTCATAACTTTTTACATTTTTTTTAAAAATTAAAAAAATTATATTTTCATCATAGTAATCTAAATTTTCATTCCTCTTTAGTTGTACTTAGTTCCAGTTGAAAGCAACCTTAATATAAATACTTCAATTGCATCATGTCGTCACAAATTTATTGTGACACTAGTTTCCTCATTTAAAGAATAAATGTCTGATCTAAATTATCTCCTTATCTCCCTTAAGTCTATACTGATGCAAGCTAATGCAATATTCAAATACAAGATAATCAGCTGAAAACAGGCATTTTTTAAATCCAAAAATACATTCCATTGAGAATGTAAAAATCTACCAAATACATAATCTCAAGAATAGAAGTGAAGAGACTAAACAGACCAAAGACTGTAATTAATTTTAAAAGACTTAAAGCAGATAGTATGTTACTGTAGAAAAAAACAGTTGAGAAACCTGAAATCCACACAAAAGAAGGCTTCAGCAAAGATGAGAATATGATGACTGAAAAGAAAAAAATTCATGCTCAAGAGAGACATCGACTTTATCTTTTAAGATGAGAAACAATGACCATGTTTAGTAATTATGGGGGAAGGATCCAGCTGCAAGAATATGACCAAAGAAACAGAATGCGAATTGAAAAATTGTTAGTTTAGGTTAGCGTTAAGATATTTATGGTAACGCTAATATATTCTATTGTATAAATTTCTCCACTTATGCTTAGATTCTCAGGGATGGGTACAGAGAATAAAAATAGTAAGAATCATACAGGTTTGGATTTTCACTAAATAAGTGTAATGAAAAGACCAAAGCTCGAAGTTGGTTATTGGCAAGAATGTTCTTAAAATGATGGATCATGAGACCTACAGTAGATAAAAAAGGATGGGCTAATGAATTCAGACAGAGTAAAATGTTAATGAGCTGAAGGTTTTGAGTGTGCCATTGAAGAATAGAGTTGCAGATAATTGAAAATGCAACTGAGAAGTATCTACGACATCTTCAATCAAGTACGAATGCAAAATAGTGAGTTTCAAATATTCAACAATTTAGAAATGGTACTCTAGCACATTCATACTAAGAATCTTATTTGATGTCCTCCAACAAATTAAATAAGGAATCCAGAGAAGTCAATACCATAGAATCCATGAAGAAATGGAACTCACCCAGAAAAACCAAATAAATATAAATGGTATGGAAATATCAAAGAAATCCCAGACCAAAGGTTTGGCCACAGGTATGAAATGTAATCAATATAAATGAGAACATGAAGTCAGAGACCTCTTAGTTGAATATTTTTATGAAGAAGGAAGGAAATAAAAATAAAAAGTACTATTAAAAATTTGAACACTCAGTTATATAATGGGAAAGGCAATTTTCTTGTCTTAAAAATTACAAGGAGAATAAGAATAAAATTGCAGGCAAACAGAGTTGCCCAAGAAGAATCAAATAGAAATCATATTTAAATACAGCATATTTAAAAATATTTAATATATTATATATACTACTTGATTCTCCAATAAATAATAAAGCAATAACATTATAAGTAATGTATGTGGTTTTTCAATGTCTATGGACATTAAAGAGTAACAAAACAAAATACGTAATATAACATTTGACAATATAAAGTCATACATATAACTGAAATGTGTCTGAGGAGGAAGTGGAGAATATAGATAGATACATGACAGAAGTGGAAAAATTTTTTAAAAATAGAGATTTGATTTATGACCTAAATTATAGGTATAGTTACTTGACAAATTAAAAATAGTGTCATTAACCAAACTTGAAGTAAGGGAATAGTGAAAGTGGGAAGTAACCTATTCCACTTCACTTTCTAATCTTCCATGTAGATAATGTATAACATTGATCAACTAAGATTCGGAGATAAAAGAATAATATTTACAATTGTTTTTTTGTAACTGACAGAAGAACTAAAAACAGAAAACGCCGTAAGTTTCACATTTGGGATACATGAAAGAAGACAAGGTGTGACAGTACATTACCTTAAATTAATATCTATTAGTCTTTGGGCATTTGTTTATAATCTATTTGTTTATACTCTAGTATAAATATAACATCTTTATTTTCTGGTTCTTTGAAATATTTTGACTCTAGTTTAGTTTATTGAATGCCGTTCTCCTTGGAACCTTACCATGAAGACCACCCAAGAGTCAGAGGCCGGAAATAGAATGATGGAGTAATTGCTCATTGCTATAAATTATGCTAAAGCTTCACATTCTTTAATAATTCCTCATTTTATTTTAGATACAATTCAAGATGTAAAACTATTCTACATAAATCCCTAAATAAAACTCTAACTGCTTTTGAAATTGTGCTACACAGTAGGCTCATTTGAAAAATCATAATTAACTATGTTTCTGACAATTCTCAAATTTCATCCTTAGGGAGTTAGTGACAGATTTTCTCCCATGGAGGACCCACTCTTGTAGAACTGCCTAATTTGCCCAAGTGGTAGTGTCATTCTTAAGAGTATAGTAGAAGATTTTTACTAGGTTTTGGTATATGATTACATTAGTCAGGATTCTCCAGACAAATAGAATTGAGGGAAAGGAAGAAGGAAAGAAGGAGAAGGAGGGGTCGGAAGGAGGGAGGGAGAAGGAGGTAGAGGAAAGGAGGGAGGGAGGGAGGAAAGTGGGGGAATGAGAGAGAGAGAGAGAGAGAGAGAGAGAGAGAGAGAGAGAGAGAGAGATTTTAAGAAATTGGCTTATAGGATTGAGGAGGCTGGCAAGTCCAAAATCTGCGTGGCAGGTGGTCAGGTTGGAGATCCAGAAAGAAGTCAATGTTGTTGCTTGAGTGAAAGGATTCTTGGAAGCAGAATTTCTTGTCCTTTGGGGAACTTCAGTCTTTAATTCTTGAAGGCCTTCAACTGATTGGACAAGGTCCACCCACATTATAGAGGGTGATCTGCTTTACAAAAAGTCTACTGATTTAAGTGTTAATCTCATCTAAAGAATATTTTCACAGTGACACCTAGACCAAATATCTGGATATCATGACCGAGCTAAGTTCACACAGAAAATTAACCATTGCAATGATGATTTTTACTAAATATGGCTACTTTGATCTTTAAATTACCATTTAAAATATCTACCATTAAAGGCACTAACTAAAGGATTAATGATTTCGAATAGGGCACTGAATTTCAGTAGTTACTATAGTCAGTACTAAAACATCACAAACATGCAACTAACATATGTCTTACTTTTCGATCTCTAAAAAATATTATTTTTCCTTTACCACACCCAAATATTACATTAGCCATATTCCTCAAGGCTTCTATATAAATTTGTAAAGGCTGTTTGAATATGAACAAAGTGAATAAACTAAAATTTCCCTCTTTTTATTTCTTCCTGTAACTGTCATAAGATTCCTATGCTTGGTTTTTCAATGTTTCTTCTATCCTGTGTAAAAAAATTAGCTAGTAAAAATATGTCCTTAAATTAATGCTACCTTTTGACTATATCTATTGTCAAATAATTCTATCTTAAAATATATGCACTTAAAACAAAGTCTAGTATAATTTCATTAACACGATATTCTAACTTACACTGTAGAGAAATTTTGCTTCTTAATGTGAAATGAGCAAAACTATCCTAACAGTAAGAGGTCGTTACTTTTTATCCATTTTGTAGTAAAATTAACAAAAGTTTCCACAGAACTGCCAGGCTTGTTTCATGCACAAACACTGAAGCAGAATTTGATTAGAGATTCTTATTTATTTACTTTCCCTCATTGCTGACTTCTGTGTACACTTAAATGGCTGTCATGTTCTGATTCTGGTTCAAGTGAATAATAGTTTTAGGAGAGTTAATGAGAGAAGGATGTATGAGCATGCAGTCAATGTATACACATTCTGTGCGTGTATATTTATATATCTAGAAAATATTGTGCAACTCTACGTATAAATTTACTTACCTAATCTTTCTACCCTCTATCATAAGATGCGTGTACCCCACCCATGTACACATTTGTGGAGAAAGTTCACATTCGCTGTTCCAAATGATTCAAGAAAACATGAAATTAGTATATAAATGTCTGTGTGGAGAGAAAAATAGAACAGTCACCTCATCAGGTTCCTAGTCTGGGTATGACTTATAACTTGGAAGATACATTTATAAAAGGTGGAAGTTTGTAGATAATACACAAAACATCTTGCCAAAACCACTCATTTTAAGGCCATTGATTCTGAAGCTTATAAATGCTGCATGATTTGTCCATGATTATATAGGGAAGGAATGACAGGATTGAAATTAGAAGTCAGCTTTCTTAAAGATTTGTTCAGGTTCACATCCTCGTTCTGCTGAGACTCAATTGCCATATTATGCTTCATACTTGGTAGATTCCATGTGCAAAGAGATTCTAAAGAGATTTTAAATCTCTAAAAGAACTTGAGGGAAGAAAAAGAAATTGTTTCCATAAGAACAAACAGGTTTTGGTTTTGTCAAGAATAAAAACCAGATTGGTCAGATGCATGAGACATAATGAATAGAAACTAGTAAAACTACATGAGACATAACTAATAAAAAGTATTCAAGTGAAAATATTAAAACAATTTTTTTATTCGTGTTGCATGTTCTATTGTGGTACAGAAACAGCAAAGCATGTTCTGATGGCAAAGCAATGATATCACCCATCGTACTAAGCAATAACCAGCTCTTTCATGAAAGGCATGAAGTTTGAGGTTCTATAGCCAAAATATTAGTTAGGTTTAAAAGTAAGAGATTTATCAGAAAGCTATAAATGTTATGACTAATCAACAAAAATACCTTATATAGGTTTTAAGTTCTGTAAAATACTTTCGGGAGTGATTTAATAATTACAGTTTTCAAGTAGACCGAGGGTTCTCACGAAGAAAATAATGATCAACTGTTTTCTAAGACCATATATAGAGCATGCAGTTTTATGAAGATCTAACACAATAAAACATATTTCAGCAAAACTATGAGGGCTTTGTCAGTTACATGAAAGACAGCGTTAATAGTAATGTTTCTTATTTCTTGAATTTAGCAAAAAGAGATGATTCTGAGCTCTTCAAAAATAAAAGTGATCAGTCATAAGCAAAGATGAAATACTGCCATTTGCAACAACGTGGATGGATCTTGAGATCATGCTAAGTGAAATAAGTTAGACAGAAGATGAGAATCATATGCTATCACTTATATGTGGGATATAAAACTGAAAGCAACAAATGAACAAGACAGAGACTCCTGGAGATGAGCAAGAGTTTAGTGTTACTAGAGGGAAGATGGGAAGGTAGGGTGGTAGATAAAGGTAAAAGGGGTCAAATATATGGTGATGGAAAGAGATTTGACTTTGGGTGGTAAACATGCAGTGCAATACACATATGATGCATTGGTTAATTGTATACTTGAAACCTATAAAATTTTATTAACCAGTGTATCCCAATAAATGTAATTTAAAAAGTAGTCATGATAACATTTTTTAAAAAAGAAAGAGCATCTTGGTGTGAGGTGGATTAAACATGATCTGACTGGGAATGGTGTGATAGATGCCTGCACAAGGTTCTTTTGATTCTACTACTGTGCCAGACTTTAATACTGTTACATCTCAAGAAATGCTTTTTGTAGGTCTCATATAAAAATCAAATTTTGTGTGAACTCAGGCAAGTTATTAATCTTTCTGGGCTTCAGTTTTTTCATCTGTAAAATGAGGAGGTCAAGCTACACTGAAATTTTCAAAATGTGTCTTATTTATTCCCAGATCAAGGTATGCCAAGGGGTGAATTAAGAGAGGTTCACAGACTCTCTTCTTTACCTGCACAACCTGATCCTAATGCTGGAAAAATTTTCATATCTGAATTTTGTTTGAGTAAAGATCTCCAGTTTCCTTTCCAGGAACAGCAAAGCATAGTGAAATGAATTCTGAATCCAGTTACCAATAGGTGTTCAAATGTACTTTAAAGAGTCTGAAATGGGGCATGAGACTGAACCTCCCTGAGTCTTACAGACCTTGTCTATAGGTACCCATAATAGCACCTCTTGATGGCAAAATGCCACAGAAAATTGAGAATCTCTTTACTTCCAGTTTTACAGTCCATGATACATCTCTCTTGTTTTACTCTCTGCTAGAAACCTAATATTTCTTTCAGATGTGTAAGGAAGAAGTTTTGTTTATTTGTT
>NW_011888798.1:151503-168305 GCF_000151845.1 Pteropus vampyrus | reverse complement strand
GCAAAGCAATGATATCACCCATCGTACTAAGCAATAACCAGCTCTTTCATGAAAGGCATGAAGTTTGAGGTTCTATAGCCAAAATATTAGTTAGGTTTAAAAGTAAGAGATTTATCAGAAAGCTATAAATGTTATGACTAATCAACAAAAATACCTTATATAGGTTTTAAGTTCTGTAAAATACTTTCGGGAGTGATTTAATAATTACAGTTTTCAAGTAGACCGAGGGTTCTCACGAAGAAAATAATGATCAACTGTTTTCTAAGACCATATATAGAGCATGCAGTTTTATGAAGATCTAACACAATAAAACATATTTCAGCAAAACTATGAGGGCTTTGTCAGTTACATGAAAGACAGCGTTAATAGTAATGTTTCTTATTTCTTGAATTTAGCAAAAAGAGATGATTCTGAGCTCTTCAAAAATAAAAGTGATCAGTCATAAGCAAAGATGAAATACTGCCATTTGCAACAACGTGGATGGATCTTGAGATCATGCTAAGTGAAATAAGTTAGACAGAAGATGAGAATCATATGCTATCACTTATATGTGGGATATAAAACTGAAAGCAACAAATGAACAAGACAGAGACTCCTGGAGATGAGCAAGAGTTTAGTGTTACTAGAGGGAAGATGGGAAGGTAGGGTGGTAGATAAAGGTAAAAGGGGTCAAATATATGGTGATGGAAAGAGATTTGACTTTGGGTGGTAAACATGCAGTGCAATACACATATGATGCATTGGTTAATTGTATACTTGAAACCTATAAAATTTTATTAACCAGTGTATCCCAATAAATGTAATTTAAAAAGTAGTCATGATAACATTTTTTAAAAAAGAAAGAGCATCTTGGTGTGAGGTGGATTAAACATGATCTGACTGGGAATGGTGTGATAGATGCCTGCACAAGGTTCTTTTGATTCTACTACTGTGCCAGACTTTAATACTGTTACATCTCAAGAAATGCTTTTTGTAGGTCTCATATAAAAATCAAATTTTGTGTGAACTCAGGCAAGTTATTAATCTTTCTGGGCTTCAGTTTTTTCATCTGTAAAATGAGGAGGTCAAGCTACACTGAAATTTTCAAAATGTGTCTTATTTATTCCCAGATCAAGGTATGCCAAGGGGTGAATTAAGAGAGGTTCACAGACTCTCTTCTTTACCTGCACAACCTGATCCTAATGCTGGAAAAATTTTCATATCTGAATTTTGTTTGAGTAAAGATCTCCAGTTTCCTTTCCAGGAACAGCAAAGCACAGTGAAATGAATTCTGAATCCAGTTACCAATAGGTGTTCAAATGTACTTTAAAGAGTCTGAAATGGGGCATGAGACTGAACCTCCCTGAGTCTTACAGACCTTGTCTATAGGTACCCATAATAGCACCTCTTGATGGCAAAATGCCACAGAAAATTGAGAATCTCTTTACTTCCAGTTTTACAGTCCATGATACATCTCTCTTGTTTTACTCTCTGCTAGAAACCTAATATTTCTTTCAGATGTGTAAGGAAGAAGTTTTGTTTATTTGTTTGTTTTAGTCAATTGAGCAAAGAGAAAGAAAGAAAAAAAGGAATGCAACACTGTCTGTAATTACAAGACATGAACAAAACCTGTTTGTTGGTGTAAGAGTATATACCCATGTTAGAATCAATTTAAAATAAATTCTTTAAGATACTATGGAGCTATCTTTAATTCAAAGTAAATCTTTGAATTAACCATCGCAAACATTCATTGGACTACTGCATGCATTGTTAATATATTATGTCTGTATATAAATATAATATGCATGTACACAAATATGTATGCCTCCTATTGTCTCTTACTTTATTTTCTAAATTATAATAAAGTTGCTTAAAAAGCTAGATTTCAACTGTCAAGTACCTGAAGTAAAATGAAAAGTAGACAGGGAAAAATCAATGTATTATTGGTAAAAGTGGAAACCCTAGAGGAATTACATTCATCCATCCTCTGTGTTGTGTTTCTTTTTATCTCAAATCGGCTCTTAATCACTAGTTTTGTTTAACTACAAATCTTCTACAGCCTGCTGAAGCTTGAGTGAGGCATGAGTAATTAGTGCATATATGATCAAGCATGGACTAAATACACAGAGGCTTCAGAGTACTGAGCTACATGTTAAGTTTTAGAGAAAAAAAATTTACTCCACTGTATAGAGGGTATAATTAGTCTGAATAACTCCAAAAACTCATCATAAAAAGCTAGCAAACAAATAGCATAATGAAGTGTGTGGGTTTTTTTGTTTTTGTTTTTGTTTTTTTTAATGAAACAGTATTAGTCTAGAACTAAGTTTTCTGAAAGTGTAATGGAATCCAGGGTGTTTAGGGCAATCCATACTGGGAGATCTGTTGACTAGCAATTGAATTGTGACTTTATCTCCTCCAAGAGGTGACCTCACTAATGCAGATTGCTGAAATATAATTTTTATGTTACTATGATAAAAGTTTTATTTATTTATTTATTTTGCTTATAGTTTTTGTGAGGACCAATTTTAGACAAATTTTATTAATAATATCTGACATAAGACAATGTTAAGGGGATAGTCTTATTTCCAGATGTTTCCTACCTGGAATTTAAGAAAAAGAAAGCGATGTGTAAGCATTTGGAAATTTTGGCTAATGATTCAGCTAAAAAGTCACTTCATATTCATTAAAGCACTCCTTTAACCACTGGAAAACTCACTCAGAGTCTGGCATGTGGAAAGTGCTTTAAAACATCATTTCAGAGAATATAAATGATTATTATTTTCCAAAATTTTCAGATTATCTTTCCTCTCAAAGAATCTAAAACTAATTTTATTACATAAAAATTACATACAAAAATAATTTTAGAAAATAGAAAAAGAGAAATCATTTATAATCTTATTTAGATAACAAAAATAGTGCACTTTTTATTATTTGACTGTCAGTATTTTTTCATATGGCTATTTACAGAGTTGAAGTGATAACACAATAATATTCTGTAATTCCAGTTTCTCATGTTGTGATGTCATTTTTATTATTATATTTAAATAAATACATTTTATTTAAATTTTTATTGTATTGGTAACTATGAAGTTATTTCACTATTTTAAATCATATTGTAATGGACAGATGTCCTTAGCTTTTCTCATTTTACTGTTTTTTTCATATTTACAGAACTAAATTAGGTTAAAATTTGTAAAACTTTATAGGATTAATTATATAGATCACCAAATTATTTAAAAAAATTGTTATGTATGATTCATCAGCAAAGCTTTGAAATTTCAATTTCATAATAATTTTACAAGTTCTGAAAGTGACTTAAAAACTTTACTAATATAATTGGAAAAAAGTTGCACTTCATTTAAAAATATTTCTTAGATTACTATAGAAGTGGGATATGTTTTTGTTATGTTTCTATGATAATTCATAAGAGTGGATGGTGAGTATGTTTATTAGAAAACAATAATAGTTAATATTCATAGTAAGTTTTGCATATATTACCTCATTTAATCTTAACCCTATGAAGATAGCACTCAAACTCATTTTATAGATATGGACACTTAGACTTAGGAAGTAAAGTCACATAGTTCATATATGTCATAGTTCAAGTAATTAAAAATTGTCCAAGTTTCTGGAAAATGGGATGGCAGGTGTGAGTAAGGACATGCAAAGTGAATGAGACTATTAACTCTCTGTAGAGTCCTAAAAGTCTCCCAACTTGACTTTTATTGTTGTATTTGGCTTACTTGTGAACTTTTTTGTTTTAAAATTCCTATATACTCTATAATCATTTCTTGAAACTGACATGTCACTTGATATTCTAAAGAAACCATGATTCAAAATTCTCTTTACCTTTGGAAACAGTACTGTAACAATCTATAGTAACCTTCAAGGAGCCTGAAACCTTGTGGTTAAAGGTCACTGCAGCCATGAGTTTTTAGCTGAGTAACTTGAGAGCAAGCAGGTCAGGTGACCCAATCTCAGTTAGTAAGTGGCAAAGCTGCGATGCTTTGTACCCTGTATTTCCTTGCATTGTCTTGTGATTGATTCTTCTTTGTATGGATATGTTTTCTTTGATGATGGCAAACATAAAGTCAGAGTCCTTTCTCTATGTAAGAATTAAATCTTGTACTCTTTTCCAAGCAGGGTATTAGAATAATTCTTATTATTCTAAGGCCTCACCTATGCATTAAATCCTCATTCAGAGGCAGAATGTGAGAGTGTAATACCTGCTTCCAAGGATACAATTAACCCCATTTCTATTTGTACTGCATGCCACATGGTCACATTAAAAGATTTTATTGTTTTGCAGACAAAGATTGTTTGAGGCATCCAATGTTCATCTTGAATTATTCATGCAATATCATTATTTATTCATTAGTTCCTGAGCAATCTTGCTTAGTTCAAGTACCTACACTCTTTTGTTTCTTATATGAAGATGTGTTAGGATATTAGCCTTATATGAGATTTACTGTATTAAAGGACAGCTTCTAAACATTTAACCTAGCATGAACACTTAGAGACAGGACTTACTGATAAGGAATATATAAGGAAAAGAAGATATGGGATATTAATCAGAAACAGGGTCATATCTTTTTGCACTAATGGACATTTGTTCAAATGCTAGTGTTTCACAATTAATAGTGCTTATTTAGAATCTAATATCTGAGTCTCTGAAAGGAGTCAAGGACAAAAGGAACTCAAAGCATTTGTTTTGGACAATAAACATATTCAAAAGCCTTAGCTTAGAACATATCTAAATGCTCTCAAGTAATGTTTTATCAACCTGTTGACTTGAGAGTAGCATAGAAACTCCCTGAGGAGAATATAAAATAGAATTTTATAAAGGATGATATGACAAGAAATGGTCTATGTGAATGAGGAATTAGGCAGTGAGAAGTTAGAGGATATAAACAGACATAGAAAATTAGATGAGAAGGGGTTCAAAAGTTGATTATGAGTTAGAAGATTCTGCTATAGATAAGAATAGAAATAAGATGAACCACACAAAACTAAACAATGAGATTATAAATAGAATAATCACATATTTTCCAGGCTAGTCCATTTTAAAGGTAAAAGGGTGAAGGGCGATCTATTACACCAAGACAATAGGCATAAATGACTGTATTGAGTAAATCAAGGCATGTCATTATTTATTTAAGTATAGAGAACTTAAATACATAATTACAATAAAAAAAATTTTGTATTTATCATGCCACACTGTAATATACTGAGCACTTTTAAAGTACCATAGTTCAATAAAAAATGCTCAGTAAAGAGCATTTAAAGTGAAAAGTCTAGAAAAAATAATATATGTAAAATTGCTAACAGAACTCAAACATTTGGCCTGGGTAAACAAAGACATAAAATAGATAATCATTTTTAAATAGTCGAAGGCATATCACATTATCTAGGATCGAGACTTACTGGAGTTAGCTAAACAGGATAGAACTAGAACCAATGTGTGAGTAATGAATAAAATATTTTAGTACAATATTTAAGATATGATATGTTATCATGTTTTAGGGAGTTTGAGTTTACCTAAGTTGGAATCACAGCTTTTTAAAAAAATAAATATTTTTAAAATGTCAGGTTCATACTTACCAGCACTTTTTATTTTACTTTTTCCTGTTATATGTAATATACATAACTTAAAAGCACATCTATACAACTCTACTACAAACTGCACCTTCATAATAAGAACTCATAACATACACTGTCAACTTCCCTTCCTGTGGCTTGGTTTTCTGTTCTTGCTTTCTTTTCTTTTCTTACTTTCATCTGTAGTAGGCTTCGGCAGGATCAGAATAAAGGATGAGGGATGTGGGATGGGGGTGAGAGAGGAGGGAGCAGAGACAGAAACTGACAAGACCTGTGAAAGTTGAAGGACAGGAGAGACACAAAAAAGGAGGGTGGATTTTCAACCCAGTGTCAAGACCCCAAAATAATAATCCAGCTTTTCTCCTCCTTTTTTCCAAGTGAGAACTTTTCTTTCTCAGAAAATGGTTTATAGTGCATGCTTTGCTGCTGTGACTTCTCTTGCTTTATCTACAAAAGTGTTTTCCTTTGCATTTGAGTGGGCAACTGACACTGGAGAAGAACATGTGAAATGGTCTCCACTAAATGCAACATGCAGAATCGAGGTCATATTGTACTTCTACAATCATTGTGGTCTGGCTTATTTTTGTCATTCCTCAGGGCTTCCAAGGAGGGATCAAGCAGAGTGTAGAGATGTAGTGTTTCCTGTATGTGGTTTAGATGATAGATAGAAGGTAGATAGATGAATGATAGATAGGTGATTGATAGATAGATGATGATGATAGATAGATAGATGATAGATAGATAGATAGATAGATAGATAGATATAGATAGATAGATATAGATAGATAGATAGGATAGATAGATCGATAGATAGCTACCATTTATCTAAATATCTGCTTTTCCCTTCCCAGTTACTCATCAGTGAGAGACTCCACTTGACTGTTATTATTGAGATGACTTTGGAAAAGTCATTATCTCTGTCTTAATTTTCTCACACCTAGGGAGTGGCTTCTCTAAGACCATGTATGTAATCTTTTTTGAAGTTTCTCACTGCTGGTCATGTAGGGGAAAATGATTATATAAAAAGAGAGAGCTAAAGCACCAACTCCTATTCTTGGTTAACAAGATGTCTTTGGGGGTATCTCTCTCTAATAAAGTTACCATCACACCTCCTTAGAGTTGTATGCATAGCTCTTCTTTTACTATTGTATCCCATATGTGGGTATACAGTCCAGCTGTCAGAAGATTGGACACCTATTCAAAACTTGAGTAAGGAGTAGATGTTAAACAAGAAAGAGAGAATTACATGAAACAAGGTAATCCAGTATTTAGGAAATCTTGATATAGATTCAATTTGGAGTCCTACCCAGGAAATTTTCAGTCTGCCTTCAATGGGTAAGTGCCATCTTTAACAAGGCAATGTCTACATCTAGCTCTCTAACTCTCAAAGCCAAAAGAAAGGGCCATTTTTTCAATATAAAATGGAGTTTTATAAACTTTTCCAACTAAGTATCCCTGATAGAAAGAGATTGAGATTGCTTATGTGTGTGTATGTGAGTGTGTGTGTATGCAAACTTTGGGGGTGGGTTATATGTGACATTACGTGTGTTTTGTGTTTCTTTATGTGTTATAAGGCTGAAATAATCTATCAAGAGATAATATTTCTTTGGAGTCTTATAATTCCTTTAAAACCTATTAAAATACAGTGTGTACTCTATATTTATCTTATTTTAAAATAAGTATATGCTTTAAAATAATAAGAACACAAAAGGTTGATAATGTGGGAAGATGTGCAATTTTTTCCCAGATAATCTCATATATTTTGCATTCCTTATAATTTGCATGGAATCTGCTTAGTTAATTTGGGCTACTATAACAAAATATCATAGACTGGGTGGCTTATAAACAACATTTCTCACAGTTCTGTAGGCTGGGAAGTCCAAGACCAAGGCACCAGCAGATTCAGTGTTTGGTGAGATTACACATCCTAGTTTCTAGACAATCATCTTTACTCCATGTCTTCATATGGCAGAAGAAGCAAGGAAGCTCTCTGGAATCTCCTGTATAAGGGCACTAATCCTATTCATAAAGGTTCTACCCTCATGATCTAATCACCTCCTAAAGGGTCCACTTACAGATAAGAAAACATCGAGCATTAATATTTAATATATAAATTTTGTGGGAGACACAAAACATTCAGTCTATAGCAATAACTCCAAGGCATTTTGTTGTTGTTTTGGTATTTTGTGTGTATTTAAGAGACAGGCATGTACATTAGCAGGTAAAGAAAGCAGAAAATCCCCCTCTTAAATTATATATATTATTTCAATTAAAAAGTATATTGAGAGTAATATTATAGTCTAGAAAAATGAAAAACATTAATTGCAAAACAAAACTTAAAATACTGAAAATAATATTTCAGGAGAAAATAATGAAAATCATAAAAAATAAAAAGTAAATAAAATTCAAAGAGATGATCATTGTGTTCCACAAATAAAGTTCTTTTATAATGAGCTCATAATTTTAAAGAAAAATTACAATAGAGAACAATTCATACTAAGGGAATAGAAACAGATACTAGAAACAATAAACAGCAAGATGAAATTCCCATGATTATAAGACAAAAAAGTAGATACAGAACATTAAACAATGATATTTAGAAGATGAAATATGAATGAAAATAAAAGTCCACGTATCATTAAAAAAGAACCAGAAATAACTCTGAAAGAGAAAATTTAAATAAAAAAAACTCATAAATGTGACAAATAACTGATTAGACTTAAATAATTAACAAACTGAGAGTAAACAGAGGAAATTACTGGAATGCAACTAAGAGAAAAATCTATCAAAGACATAAAAAGAGCTTTTAAAGAAAGAGAAAACAACATGAAAAAGTTCATAGTTTTTAAACAATTTTATTGAGATATTGAGATAAAGCTTTACACTTTTAAAATGTACAATTAAATGATTTTGAGTACATTCAGAAAATTATTCAACCATCACTATGATTATCTTTTAGAATATTTCATTACCCCAAAAAGAAAACCTGTACCTATTAGGTATCACTTTATATTCCTACCTCCCACCAGAACTTGTAAAATACTAATCCATCTTCTGTCTCTATAAATTTGTCTATTCTGAACATTTTCATATATAAAGAATCATACTATATGTAGTCTTTTGTGACTGTTTTTTTCACTTGGCATATCATTTTCAAAATTCATCTAGGTTGTAGTATATATCAATACTTTACTCCTTTCCGTGGCTGAATAACATTCCATTGTATGAATATACCACATTTTGTTTATCAGATGATCATTTGGGTTGTTTCCATTTTATGCATTCATAAATAATGCTGCTATAAATATTCATGTACAAGTTTTTGCAGGGAGGTATGCTTTCATTCTCTTGGGTATATATCTAGGAGTGGAATCACTGAGTCATACGGTAATTCCATATTTAACATTTTGAAAGACTGCCAAACTGTTTCACAAAGTATTTGCTACATTTTACATTTCTATCAACAATGTATGAGAATTCTAACTTCTCCATCTTCTTGAGAATATTAGTTTTTAGCTGTCTTTTTATAATAGCCAAACTGGTAGATTTAAATGGTATCGTGTTTTGATTAGAATTTCCTCAATGACTAGTGATTTTGAGCATTTTTTCTTGTATTTATTAATCATTTGTATATCATCTTTGGAAAATATCTATTTAGAATCTTAGCCTATTTTTGACATAGTTAAATGTCCTTTTATTATCAACTTATAAACATTATTTATACATTCTAAATAAAAGTTATTTATCAGATACATATTTTGAACATATTTTCTCTCTTTGGATTATTTTTTACTTATTGATAGTATCATTTCAGCACTGAGTTTTTATTTTGGATGTAATTCAATATATATTTTTTTTCTTTCGTCATTTGTGCTTTTGGTTTTTTATCTAACATGACTTCACCTAAGTCAAAGTAACAAAAATTTACTTATATATTTGCTTATAAAAGTTCTTACATTACAGTCTATAATTCATTTTGAGTTAATTTTTGTATATGGTGTGAGATAGAGGTCTAACTTCATTCCTTTGCATGTGAATATCCAGCACTATGTATTAATAAGCTATTTTTTTCCCTCACAGAATGATCTTAGTATTATTACCAAAATCACTGAACCATATATCTGAGAGTTTATTTCTGGGCTCTTTATTCTATTCTATTGGTCCTGATATCTATCTTTATGATAGTACCATAGTTTTGATTATTATAGCTCTGCAATTAAGTTTTCAAATTAGGAAGTGTGAGATCTAAAACTTATTTTTGTTTTTCAAAGTTGTTTTGGTTATTTGAGTTTCCTTGAAATTAAATATGAACTTGAGGATGTTACTTTTTTCTATTCCTGTGAAAAACACTATTGAGATTTGGAAAGACTACATTAAGTCTGTAGATTAATTTCAGTAATATTGACATCTTCACAACATTAAATAACTTAAACATAATTAAAAGACTTTAAGTCTTCTAATCCATGAAGGAGGGATAGGTTTCCATTTATTGGTGCCTTCTTTAATATTTTCAACAACTTTTTGTAATTTTCAGTGTCCAAGTTTTCTGCTTTCTTGGTTAGTTTATTTCTAAATATTTTGTATTTTGATGTTATATAGAATTTTCTTATTTTTTTGTATTGTTTATTGTGAGTGTATAGAAATACAACAGATATTTGTATGTTGATTTTTTATTCTGCAACTTTGCTGAATTCATTTATTAGTTCTGATAGATTTTGGGGGACTCTTTAGGGTTTTTCACATATAAGGTCATATCATCTGCAAAAGAGATCGTTTAATTTTTTTCCAATTTCGATGCTTTTAATTTTTTTTCTCTTGCCCAAATGCTTTGGCTAGGACTTCCAATACTGTGTCAAACAAAAGATGTAAAAGCAGGCATCCTTATTTTGTCTTAGAAGAAAAGTTTTCTGTCTTTCAACATTGAGTATGATTTTAGTTATGGGCTTTTATACATGGCATTTATTATATTGATGTAGTTTTCTTCTATTCTTAGTTTGTTGAATGTTTTTATAAAAGGATCTTATTGAAAGCTTATTTTTCATGGATTGAGATGATCATGTGGTTTTTATCCTTCATTTTGTTAGTGTGGTACCCTACATTGATTGATTTTATGTGTCGAACCATCCTTGCATTTCAGTAATTAAATCTCACTTGGTCATTGTGTATAATTCTTTTTAATGTGCTTTTGAATTTAGTTTGCTACTATTTTGCTGATAATTTTTACAACAATATTTATCATAGATATTAGTCTGTAGTTTTCTTATGGTATCTGTCTGGGTTCACATCAGGATAATGCTGGCCTCATAGAATGAGTTTGGAAGTGTTTACATTTATTAAATTTTTTGGAAGAGTTTAAGGAAGATTTGTGTTAATTGTTCTTTAATTATATATTAGAATTCTCTGAATGCTCTCTGGGACTGATCTTTATGTTACTGTGAGGTTTTTTTGGGGGGTGGGGGAGGTTTTTGATTAATAACTTAATCTCTTTACTAGATATTGCTCTGTTTAAAATTTATATTTCTTTGTTAGTCTTGTTAGGTTGTATTTTCTAAAAATTTATCAATTTCATCTAGGTTACTCATTTGTTTTGCATACAACTGTTAATAATATTCTCTTACGATCCTTTTTATTCCCATAAAATTAATTGTAATGTCCCTTCATTCACTTCTGATTTTAGTTATTTGAGTCTTCTCTCTTTTTCTTTTACTTAATTTAGCTAAGGTTTATCAATTTTGTTAATATTTTTGGAAAAAAAAACAGTTCTTGTTTTTGTTGATTTTATTGTTTTTCTATTCTCTCGTCTTTGCTCTAATCTTAATACTTCCTTTTTTTCTACTAGCTTCAAGTTTAATTTGTTTTCTTTTCTAGTTCTTTCAAGTATAAAGTTAGGTGGTTAATTTGAGATATTTCTTCTTTCATAATATTATTTTATTATCTTCTTAATTGTCCATAGGATTGTAGTGATGTCTTTCTTCTCTTTCATTTCTGATATTAATAATTTGTGTCATCTCTATATTTTTCTTCTTAGCCTAGCTAGAGGCTTAAAAATTTTATTGATCTTTTCAGAAAAACACCTTTTGCTGTCCTTGATATTCTCTATTGATTTTGTGTTTTAAATTTTAATAATTACAGTTATAATTCTGAGTATTTCTTTCATTCTGCTTATTTTAGATATAATGTGCTCTAATTTTTCTAATTTCCTAAGGTGGAAGCTTAGATGATTAGGTATAAATTTCCCTCTCAGCCCTGCTTTTACTATATCCTACAAATGTTGACAAGTTTTGTTTTCATTTTCATTTAGTTCAAATTTTTAAATTTTTCTTCAGATTTCTTCTTTGGTCTATATGTTATTTAGAAGTATGTTGTTTAATCTCTATGTATTTGGGGATTTTCCAATTATCTTTCTATTATTAATTCCTAATTTAATTCTATTTTGGTCAGAGCCAACATTGTATGATTTCTATTCTTTTAGATTTATTAAGGTATGTTTTATGGATAGATTGTGGAATATCTTGGTGAATATTCCATGTGAGCTTGAGAAAAATGTGTATTCTATTGTTGCTGTAGTCTGTAGATGTCAATTATATCTAGTTTATTGATAGTGTTGTTGGGCTCAACTATGTCATTACTGATTTTCTACCTGCTGAATCTGTCCATTTCTGATAGAGGGATGTTAAAATCTCCAACTATGATCATGGATTCATCTATATCTCTTTGCGATTTTATCAGGTTTTCCTCGCCTAGTTTCATGCTCTGTTGTTAGCCACAGACACATTAAGAACTATTATGCCTTCTGGGAAAATTGACTCCTTTATCATTACATAATGCCCTTCTTTATCCTTGATAACTTTTCTTGCTTTGAAATGTGCTCTTTCTGAAATTAATATAGCTACTCCTGTTTTCTTTTGAATAATAAGATACAATAACTAGATTAGGCTGGAGTTGTGTAGTCCCTTCTCCACATGGAAGACTAGAGCAGACTGGAGTTTAGTATTTCCAGGTCAACTGGACTCTAATAATACTTCAATAAGATAGGCTTGTATAAACAAGTTTCTCCTGAGGGCAGGCCTTATTTAGAAGACCAGCGCTGTGGTATATTACAAATGGTTCCTTTTCTCCTGCCTCTGCTGGAAAGATAAGAAAATTTTTCTTTAATACTTACTTGGGAACTTGGTTGAGCTCTTGTAGATTAATCTCATAATAATGTAGCCCCCCTCCCCCTGTGACTGGAATTTCCTGGAGTTTTTAACTCTCAGAGTTACCCACACTAAACTTCTAGCAACTTGTCAATTACAATTCATGTTTTCCTATCTCAGTACTGGTTCTCATGGTAAAACTACTTTCATCTCTGCTCTGGTTAGCCTTGACTCTCCTGTCTGTATGAAAATTAAACAAAAGATCATAACTTTTATTCAGGAGATTGATCTAACTCTCATTCTTGCTTTTATTAAAGAAAAATATATAGATATTAAATAGCACCATTTTGGTCCACAATTTTTTTCCCTAGATATTCAGTGATTCCATTTTATTATACCTTGTGGGTCAAGCCCCCTGCAATGCCTCTACAACCTTTAGTCATTACAGTAATTGAGTTCTCATGGCTCCTGGTAGTTAAGCACAATTACTTCCCCTCTAGTATTTTGGAGGCCCCAGCAAATCAAGATGGATGGTAAGAAGCATGTTAAAGTCTAGGACTCTCTAACCATTCTCCCCTGCAGAGAAGAACTGTCAACAAACATTAATGATGCTAGTTCCTTTCTTATCAGCATATTTCTTACGATCTCGATGAATGGTGCATTCACTGGATCTTCTCATTTAACATAATCCTTTGATGGGTCTTCTGGCCTTATATAATTTATCCATTTTAGCATGCCTACTTCTCCAGTTTATTTATTATTTTCTCTACAATCTGCCAGGGTTGTAGACATGTCCATTTCACTGAAAGTTTGACATCATTTTACCAAGATTTTAAGAGTAACTTTAATGGCATATTTGCCCTTACCCTGTGGGGGTTTTCCCAATTGTTAAATTCTGTGTCCTATTAAAGTGTCTTTAATTCAATGAAATCTTACATTCTGATTCTCTTTGTCAAATAGCCTCAAAAATACAATCTTAAGAGTACTTCCTTCATTCCTGCCAAAATAAGCCAGCTAAATCTTGCGATTCCTTAGAGATATTATCTCTATCTTTCCTTATCAAACCCAGCACATCCAGGCTAAATTATGCTGGAATTTAAACCAAGTTTTCTGCATGGAAGCCATGAGAGGAAGTGGACATAGCACCTGAGGGACAACTTTTTGTCTGTGAGAAACTTCTGCAGCATTTTCCAGCACAGTTAAGTGCTAAGTCATAGTAAGGAAGGGTGAACCATTTCTGCAAACCTGCAGGGTTCAGAGAAATTGCAGAGTCAGCATTCTCAGGGACATCCAAACTGATAACTACACATCGTATATCAGTATATCAGATTTCCCTCACCCTTCATGTAACAGATCTGATTTGTTGAGCAGTCAAATGTCTCTAGAGCTCTGCAGCTCTTACAATTAGGTTTCGGTCTGCTGCTCATCTGTGTCGATTCCTCTAGCGCCCTCTATGACTCTTACATTAACTGCTTAAGAGCACACGTTCTCTCATTGTCCTCTTCAGGGCTTCAGTACAATGTAGTAGTGACCAATGAACTCACTATCTTTGTAGCCATTGTTACTCCCTAATGTTTCAATTGTCCATAACTTTGTATGGACAATATTATTCTGTCCATGGTAAAATTTTTCCAGATTACTGCCAGTGAAATTTTTAGCAATTGAGCCACCACATATTTCTAGGTGATATATGCATTCGCTACCGACCAACCAAATGCCATCTTGCTTGTTGGGCAGTGAAAAAGCCATTCCTAAATCCCAATCTTACAATCTGTTTTGTCAGACTGTCCTAGTAGCAGTAGTACTTATATTAATTTAGGTCTTCCAATATTGGATGCATAATGTATCCCTTAATCATTGAGTGGTAGAACCCAGTAGCCTTTGTGAAGCCAGGCCTCTTTGCAATTCAGAGTGCAGCATTTGAAATTTTAGACAATTATATTCTCTGGTAGTTGGAATCTATAGACAGTCTCATGATTGCCATGCTACATACGTCATCATCAATTCAAGTCTAGTAGTTTATTTTTTTAATTGATCAAGTTGAATTTATCATAGAGTCATGAGACTGTTTCAGTTCTAGATAATCTATTAACATATATAATTAAATTAATAAATTAAGTAAACAAAGGAAGGGTTCCTATGATTACTCCTTGGTGTAACAAACACTGTAAGAACAGAAAAGTAAATGAAGATATATATATATATATATGTATATATATATATATATATATATACATATATATATATATATATGTCATTATTCTTGGAGGATAAGATTATCTATATAAATTATTAGACTAAAAAAATTATCAATTTTCTATTAGGTCTCTAATAAAAATTTAACTTGTACTTTTAGGCACAAAACAATTAGAACTTGTAATTTAAATGTATATAAAATTTTCAAAATATTTAAAAATATAAATAATAAAAAAATAAATACTAGACAAATAGTCAAGAACTTTTGTAAGAAAAATTTTACAAATTTATAGAAAGATAAGAAGACTTAAAGAAATAGAGAAGAAAACCTTGTTTACAAATACAAATACCTCATATTTTTGTTTCTCAAATTAATCTCTAAATTCAATGTAATCCTAATCAAAATTACAACAGAATTTTTCCTAAATCTAAGGAGACTAATTTTAAATTTCATATAAAAAAGAAAGAATAGAGATATGAATCAATGAAACAAATTTTAAAGAAAACCAAAAATGAAAATATTTGCTCTATTAATTTATCAAATCTATTTATAAATCTACAGTATGCAGAAAATATGAAATTTGTGTAGAGATACATGAATAGATCAATGAATCAGAACAAGAATCCACATATATGTAGAAATTTTAAAAATGAAAGAGATCTCCCAATTCTGGCTAAAGAAATAGTAACAGGGACCTGATTTATCCTCTGTGTTTAAAACAACTAAAATCCTAAAAATGTATATATGAGAATATCATTTTTGAAGATTAGGTAGTATAAGACAGTAATTCCTGCAAGAGGAGGGAAAAAACAAAATAAAACAAAACAAAACAAGGAAAGCTCTGATTGTCCACAATTATGGCCTGTAGAAACTATCTAAGCTTTAGAGGCAGCAGAATAAAAACTATGGTAGAACCTAGTAGTCTACTTGACATGAAGAAATAAAGTTGTGAGTCCTCAGGGGCCAAAATATTATGAGCTCATTTGCCAGAGAACCAAAAAGAACACAGGGTTCTGTAGGGCTGCAGAGAGCCCCTTCAAGTCTCCAGTTAACTACTAATCAGAATTTCTGATCAGAAATGTCTTTACAGGATCAGAAATGTCCTGAGGGGACAGAAATGTCCCAGAAATATCTACCTAAAAAGATTAGAGGGAAAAATCTCTGTAGCCAGCTAGGGACCAGGACTAGTTTTTGTTTTCTACCAGCCAGAATTGAAAAACCTTGTAATGCATGAAAAATCAGGGAATATATTTAAGTATATATATTTATAATGAGTCAAATTTAGCCCTAGACTATAGGCTGCCCTGGTCCCGATCCTAATAACAAACTTAAACGCAAGCCCCGAAAGAAGCAAACTATTTTCAAGTAACTTAATTGCACAACAAGAAAACGCTTAAGAATATTTGCAAGAACATAAAAATACCCAGCAACCAACAAAGCAAAATTCACGTCTGGCATCAAAAAAAAAAAATCTCTAGGCATGGAAAGAAACAAGACTAAAACCCAAGTAAAGAGAAAAAATATTCAATAGAAATTAATTAGTAGGACATTAAAACAAATTATATAAATTACATATTGCAAATACTCAAGGAGGTGAAGATCATGTTAAATTTAGACCTGAAAGATATAGAAAATATACTAAATCAAATGTCTAGATATAAAAACTAAAGTCACTGAGGTGAACGCATATTATGAGATTAACATCAGATTAAATTTGTAAGAGAAAAGATTAGTGAACTTGTAGACACAGCAATAGAAAGTGTTCATAACGAAAAATTAATAAAAGAGACTGAAAATAAATTAACAAATCATTAGTGAGCTGTGTAACAACTCAGACAGCCTAATAACGTACATTCAATTGGCTTCCTTGAGGATAAGATAGACACTGAAAG
>NW_011888798.1:146150-151073 GCF_000151845.1 Pteropus vampyrus | reverse complement strand
GACTACACATAAACTTTACAATATAGAGGATTAATATACAGAATAAAGTATTTCTAAACAATAAGAAATCAAACTTATTCAAGAATTAGAACTTATCAAATATTAAAATAGTTAATTCATAGTAGAAGTTATATGTCCAATAAATATAGATAAGATCCTCAACCTCACTAGAAATCAAGAAATTGTAAGTTAAAATGACAGTGAGATTACATTTGTATTTCAATAAGTTTGACCAAGAAAAAGTTAAAAATCCTGATGTTACATCTTATGAAAAGATTTTAGATAACTTAATAATATCATAATAATGATATTATTATACACTGCCAGTGGCAGAGTAATTGTTTAAAAACATTATAAATTTGTTGAGATTTATTAAAGCCATAAAAACATAATATATACTATTTAACTAGAAATTTTGCACCTATTCCTATACCATAAAGCAAATCTCATGCATAATTTATCAGAAAGCACTTATTAAAAATGTTTACTCCAGTAATGTTTATAATGAAAAAAAAATAGAAAAACTCAATGTCCATCAGCAATAAGTGGATTTTAAAATCGAATTTATACAATATGATACAATAGATAAAATAAATAAAGTGGTTATGTATATCAACAGAGAAATCTCAGAGACATAACAATGAATCCCCATAAATAGGTAATGTAAGGATACGTGAAAAAAATAAGAAATAATAGTTTGTATTATCCCTTTATTTTTTGAAAGACATTTTTGCTAAATATAAGAGTTGAATTCATAGCTTTTCATTTTGGTACTTTAAATGTCAATTCAATGTCTTTAAGTTTGTCTAATTTCTTTAGAGAAGTCAGCTGTATTTGCTATTTTCATTTTTTCTCTGGCTGCTTGCAAGATGTTCCCTTTATCTTTTTTTAAAGCAATTTGAAAATTTGAATATTATGTATACAAGAGTGTATAAGTGTGCTTTCCTATTTATTCTGCTTGCATTTCCCTCAGCTTCTTAGTTCTGTGGTTTAATATCTTTCATTATTGTTAAAAATGTATTAGCTATTATCTCAAACCTTTCTTCTTCCATATTCTTTCTCTCTTTTCCTTTTAGGGCTCCAATTCCATGTGTGTTAGACTATTTATATTGTATTACTGCTGTGTATACTTTTTTTTTTTTTAATCTCATTAAAGCTTTGGAAAGTTCTAGGTTATTTTTTTTTCTTTTTCTTTCTGATTAAGATTTAATGATTTTATTGGCTAATTTTTAATTTTGATTACTTTCCTCAGCTATTCTGTGGGTGAACTCTTTGAAAACCATTTTCACTGCTGTTTCATGTCTATCATTTTCATTTAACTCTTCTAGTTTTCATCTCTCCACTGAAATTCTCCATTTGTTCCTGCATGTTGCCCATCTTTTCTACCAGACCCTGTAACATATTAGTCATAGTTATTTTAAAGTTCTCAAATACTTGAAACATCTGAATCATATCTGTGTCTGACTCAATAAATTTCTCTCTTCATAATGGGTGAATTTTTCTAATATTTCTTTTTTGTCATGTAATTTTTGTTGAATGTTGGCCATAATATAGAGATTGAGGAAAATAGTCTGTATGCCTGCAAACGGGCATATTTTTTTCTTCTTTCAGGCTGTTAGTATGGGATATAAGCTGGTTTGTCCTTGTTTGTCTGTCTCTGTCTGTCTGTTGGTCTGTCTGTCTACCTATATCTATCTTGCTATGAATACCTTCAAGAAAAAACAGACTTCAAATTTTCTTAGTGGTGAAATTCTACTGGCTGAAATGACAATGGGAAGGATTTTCTCATTGTTCTTACTCCGACCTAAGCTTTCATCTTTATCTACATTATTGTGCCAGAGATGTCTCTTCACTCTCTTGCCCTTCCTATGGTTATCCACTGCTGTAGCTTATCTAGATTATTCTTCAGCTGATGGTGAGGAGCAGAAATTTTTATCCATAACTCTGAATAAACTTAAGTATTAGTCAGGCCTTCTATTCTTATGCCTCAAAAGGGTGGTTTTAAATTTTGAAATATACAGCATAACACTAACATGTCGTTTACTGACAAATACATATATTTTAAACTGTATAGTCATATGTGAGATGGATTAATAATAAAAGATTATGGTGTACTTTTACAGAAAAAAGATAGAGAATAAATTTAAGCAAGGGACACAGAATTATTAAAATATGCATAATCTATTATTTCCTAAGTTAGTTGTTGCTACAACATTATATTATTATGTTTTCATGTTTAGTTTATGTGAATATTATGCACACGTAATTTATGTTTCATTAGATAAAAGTCTCTCACTTACCTTGAAATTTTATTCTGGCTAGCTTTATTTTTCTTTTCTGCAATATCCATTGATTATGCACAGGCACAATACCTTTTTATCAAGACCACTCAGATTTTTGTAATGTGACACTGAGTAGAATATAAATAAAACAAAATATTTTAACCATCTGCAAAAAATTATACAACTGCTATTTCTCTACAAATGCTTATGATTGTCTTCAATTGAATTCCACTAATTGAGAGTCATAATCTTTGCCATAAATAAATAAATAAATAAATAAATAAATAAGTAGGGAAGCTATGATGAGTTGAAAGTATTATTTGGAATACAAATATACATTTGAAGAAGGATGATCTTTAAAGTTAACCTCAGTCATATTAGAATCTCAGACTACCGCTTGATGGTTTCATGAACTTTGGCAAATTAATTAACTCTAGGTTTTTTTCCTCAAAAGTAAACAAAGATAATATACCTGCCTCGAAATAGGTATTAAATAAATGGGAACTTACTATGTTAATCTTTTACTCTGTAAAGAATAAAACTAAGAATCAGTCATCAACTAGTTCTTTGACTTTAGGAAGTTCACTTCATTTTTATGTGCTTTAGTTTCCTTCTTTTTAACAAACTATAATAACATACTCTACCTGCCTACAAAAGAAATATAATGACAAAATGAGATAATACATAAAACTTGCTCAGAAAAAGTATGTTACTATACAAAGTTGTTATTACAGTGATTGGGCATTTGTTTTCTTTCAGATGAATGAGAATAAATGAGTAACAGAAAGAAAAAGCACTAAATTGAGAGAGATTAGAGACTTACCATTCTTCAGTGGTGAGGTAAGAATGTAATAATATGTTTATTGGTCCAAAAGAAACAAAGCTATGGACAAAAATTTTTAAAACAATAATACCACACAAATAAATTTAAAAAAGCAAAATAACAAATTTTGGGTTTTGCTGCTTTTCTTGGCTTTTATTTTTAATATAATTTTATTTTTTTGTAAACAAGATTCACATCTTTTCCAGGTGAATGACAGTTTGATGTGTAAATAGGTCCATAATAAAGATAAGCAATGGATCAGATAATCATGTATATAGAACTGTGTAGTATAGGAAAGACTGTTCAAATATACTTCAAATTTATACATTTCTGAGCATCAGGGAAAGTTTTAATAGTAGAGACTTGGTAATACACATAATCTAGAAACAATATACATATCCCTAAACTTTAACCAAGGAATAAATTATACTTAAGAATTTGTGATTATTTCTCCACCTTATAATCATTTTTTTATATTTAATTCCAATATTAAAGTCTTTTAATATTCCACTTTTTTTTTTATTATTTCTATCTAAAACCTGAGATTACTCTTACAAATTCAAATTAGAGTGTTTGCAGAATTTACATATTTAGTTTGCCTTACTTTAAAGTTTGGCAGTTGTCCACTAGTAGCTATTTTGTCTAATTTCAATTCCATTCCACCCTAGATTTTTAATGGTGGTGCTGAAAAAGTTTCATGAGCTACATTTAGAGAATTGTTTTCATTTTATTTAAAAAAATCAAGATATATTGGTGATTTTACAAGATGATAGTACTGGTCATAACACGAGGTCAGAGTTTCCGCTACATGCAAACGATACATGTAATGACTGACTTAGATACCATTTTTTAAAGAGATAACATTTGATTGAACCTTGGATCAGATTTCAAGCCAATCTGACTTAACCCACTGCAGGAAAAAACTGGACTCTTGAGGGAAGAATTTAGTTTAATTATTTACCACTATGTCAGGGGAAAATTATTATGAAAAATTTGAACCTGTTTCTAAAGTTCACCATGAGGCTAGAGTTGTAACAGGAAGAAAGCATTAGTGACTTGGAGCTCAACTTATTTAGTTTTCGCTTTGGTGAGAACATTTACTGAAAGTTGAGACATTTGTTACCCTTTCAACAAAGTAAGTGAGGTGCTGGCTTTTTGACCCTATTTGGGCACTCATAGGTAGAAAGAAAAAAAATGATTTCAAATCAGAGCTCCAACATGCGAATGTGTTTTTCTCGTTTTCCCTTTGGGTTAGTGATCCTCAGGCAACAAAAGCATAATGTATCTTTGACTCTTCTTTTCACAGCATGAAAGTCAGTAAAGCTTTCAACAATCTCCTGTCCTTAATAACTTTCTTTTTCCATATATACAACAATATATACACATATTTTCTCCAACTCCCAAAGCAGCCATTAAAAGTCACCATCATCTATCCAGTTATGAAAGCAATACAGAAAAGAGCTAAAGTGAACTTCAGCCATTGGCATGGAGCCAGGATGTCAAGGCTGATATTTTGTCTATTTCTTGGATTAGAGAGAATATGTCCCAAAGTAATTACAGTTTAAGAGGACCTCTCAAGCCACTACATACATGTGTAAGGAGAGAAAAGAAATTTATGTGAAATTAATTAATAAACTTGATTCTCATATTTTAAACACCCTTTCAACAATGACAATGAAATCTCAAAGATCCTTTGTCCAAAATGAGTAAACCTTTCAAATTAAAGTTTCACAGAGTTGCAGGATAACCAACTTTAAGCTAAATAGCAGCTCTTTTAAATTAGATGAATATCTGATAATCTAAATTACTATCCTCCTG
>NW_011888798.1:74483-146100 GCF_000151845.1 Pteropus vampyrus | reverse complement strand
TAGAGTTGTAACAGGAAGAAAGCATTAGTGACTTGGAGCTCAACTTATTTAGTTTTCGCTTTGGTGAGAACATTTACTGAAAGTTGAGACATTTGTTACCCTTTCAACAAAGTAAGTGAGGTGCTGGCTTTTTGACCCTATTTGGGCACTCATAGGTAGAAAGAAAAAAAATGATTTCAAATCGGAGCTCCAACATGCGAATGTGTTTTTCTCGTTTTCCCTTTGGGTTAGTGATCCTCAGGCAACAAAAGCATAATGTATCTTTGACTCTTCTTTTCACAGCATGAAAGTCAGTAAAGCTTTCAACAATCTCCTGTCCTTAATAACTTTCTTTTTCCATATATACCACAATATATACACATATTTTCTCCAACTCCCAAAGCAGCCATTAAAAGTCACCATCATCTATCCAGTTATGAAAGCAATACAGAAAAGAGCTAAAGTGAACTTCAGCCATTGGCATGGAGCCAGGATGTCAAGGCTGATATTTTGTCTATTTCTTGGATTAGAGAGAATATGTCCCAAAGTAATTACAGTTTAAGAGGACCTCTCAAGCCACTACATACATGTGTAAGGAGAGAAAAGAAATTTATGTGAAATTAATTAATAAACTTGATTCTCATATTTTAAACACCCTTTCAACAATGACAATGAAATCTCAAAGATCCTTTGTCCAAAATGAGTAAACCTTTCAAATTAAAGTTTCACAGAGTTGCAGGATAACCAACTTTAAGCTAAATAGCAGCTCTTTTAAATTAGATGAATATCTGATAATCTAAATTACTATCCTCCTGGGATGAAATGAAATTTGAGGACTAAGGTTGACAAAAGGGACACTGAAGTATTCTTCATCTGCCCTAAAGATCCGTGTTTCTGCAGTAATCCTGGCTGTATTTTCTGGCAAAATTTTGCTTGTTTTTTAGTGCTGAATTTACAATTTCAAAGTGTGCCTCATTTGGACTTCTCTGTCTCTGAAGTCCATTTGTCCTAGAGCATCATATGCCAGATGTGATCTGTTTTTTAATGTGTTTTGCTTGTGTATGTTTGTACATATGTGTATGTGTATTTGTGTTTTACTGGCCCTTTTATTACATACAAAATATGGCACTGTCTTGAGCATTCTGGCTGAGGTGTTTAGAGAAATAAGGTACTTGAAACCTGTGTACATTTTATAGCTATTTTCCAAATTTTAAAAAGTGTGATTGCGTTACTTGTTATAAGAAAAATTAAGTAATTCATTCTAAATTAGGTGTTTTTATATTAAAGATCAATTCCTTGCCAAGAGATCCAATGCTAATCCACGAGGGAAGGTCTCAGATTGTTTAATCCTCTGAGGACTACCACTTTTTATTTTCAGCCAGTATATACCAGTGTCTTGTCTGATTCTCAATGCCTATTTCATATAGATTGTTTAATGTTGTGATTAATTTCTTAGAAATACTCATATCTCTGTAGTGTTCCCAATTCCTAGGCAGGCATGGAAACTATTACTGTACTACCCTGGGCTGACCCAGAATCAAATATATTTGTTAGTGGACACCAACTTGAAGTTTTATTAATGTTTCATCCACATGGTGACATTCAGGAACAATTAGTAATTATCACAAATGAGAAAATCAAGCAAAAAGATGGAAAATTATCAAGTAAACCAATTTTTAAAATATATCCCCCAAATAGGTCCAAGATTTTATGATCCAGGGAATATAACTTAATTACAACTAATTACTCAAGAATAGCTATTCATATCTCCCCACATGACATTTGGTTCACATGAAAGAATGCTGATTTAATGGTAATCTGGCCTTGTTTCTGAGCTATAACCTTAAGAAAAGTAACATTGCAATATTTTCATACTCATGGTCACATGTTTCATGCTTCTTGTGTGATTTTAGGGCTGAGTTTTTTTGAATGGAGTATAGAAACCATAACATTTTTAAAAGAACAACAAAACCACATCACCCCACAGTGGGGCGATTTTTTTTTTTTCTCAACTACTTTCTCATTATTAAGTATAACTTTTAACCTATTATAGCATTTAATTGAAAGAATCTAAATATTTCTCAATTGAAATACTTCTTTAATTAAAAATATTCATTACATGAAATAGACTTAAATTTACTTAATATTTTTATATATTGAATCGGTCACATGATAATTAAAGAGAAGCAGGAAACCAATTTGATAAATGCAAATACATGAATACAAAATAATGTTTATAATGCTTATATTTGCTTAGAAATTATGGCTTAAAAGTAATTTAAAAAGCCATTAAATAAGTTGTTAAATTTAACTATTCTTTATAAAGGCCTCGTTAAAATTTTTTAAACAATAGTCAAACATGAAATGTACCCAAATTATCATATAGAAACAAATCCACTAAAACCAAGAACTGTCTCATCAAAGTTTAAATTCATGTTTTCTTCAGATGCTAAAAAAAAAAATTCTCTAATATGGATGTTCCATTTCTTTCCACGAAGTTATATGATAAATACAAAAGACCACAAGAAACTAAATTCCTGTTTTGTTGTTTTACATGACATGACATATTTCAAGCATGTGTCTTAAAGGGAATGAGCCTGAGGTAGCATGAAAAGAAATTAGAACAATTCCCTAGAACCAACATTTCTTGTATTCCAACCCCAATTATAAAATTAATGAGTCTTCTTCTTAGGGAATTGGAATTCAAATAGTGGGTTAAAAGTTCACAGAATGAACAAAGTTCACGGGGAAATTGGAAGGCAGTCAAAAGAAGAATGAAGAAGAGGGGAAGGTGAAATAGAAGTCTAAAGGGAAAGAATATTCTGAAATGAATTGCATACACTTAGAACTAGACTAAAAACCTTCAAAAAGAAAGGAAAATTAGGTCATTCTCCATTGTTCTTGGCAAGCACGATAGCTGAAGGTTGGTTAGATAAATATCCAAAGTTACTATTAATTTTACTCAAATGACCTCTAATGTTAACATGAGCATCCACCTATAATCCCAAATAACATTTTAGAAGTAATTATATCAGTTCATTCAATTGGAAGATGAACTATTTCTTTGGTTTCAATAAGGACAGTTTGAAAATAAAACACTATAATTTCTGTCAGTATTTTCTACATAGAAAAATACACATGAATTTTGGAAAATGTAAATTAATAAGATACATTTTGAATTCTAAAATTAGGTATCAACATAACTCTCTGTTCCTTAACTAGAAATAGTTTCATTGATCTCATGGGTTGATACTGGCTCCTCCTCTTTGCATTATCTTAATGGTGGATCTTTATTAACTTAAGAAAGAGCAAAGGACAGTGTTGAAGTCAGCCTTGTGTTAGAGTTAACTGGCTCCAACTTGTGTAGAAACTGAGTTAAAGGGGATTGATAACAAGCAAGGAATGGGTCTAAATCATTGTGGCTGATTTGGAAATGATTCAAATTTTATATATCCAGATCTGTTATCTTCTTTTAAGGTGTGGTTACACATTTTTTTCCCCAATTACCTTATTATTGTTCAAATATTTCAGTATCTTCTTAAGGAACTGAGATAAAATTAATGCCAGAAGTTATAGTCTAAGCAAGTTGTGATAATGAGCATTATTTTGATTTCTTTTTTCAGATAAAGAAACTGATACTCCACAAGGTTAAACCTGTATTTCTCCACCCTATAATGCTGAGTAACTAGGGACAAAACTGAACTATATGACACAGAAGGAGTGAGAGAAAAGTGATAAACAAGATCTCAAGATATTTACAAATGAAGTTATAAGCATTATTATGATTATTATTTTATGTCTACAGCACCTGGTCCTCCTAAGTGGTCTCCCATCCAAGTTCTAACCAGGTTGGACCCTACTTAGCGTCCGAGATCAGACTTGTTCCGAGATCAAACTAGGCTTGTTTAGGGTGGTATAGCCATAGACCATGGACTGTGGCTCCACTGGAGTATGAACCCAGGATCTTCTGCATGCAAAGCAGATATGCTTACCACTATACCAAGGAACCAGGTCCAAGTTATACGTATTTTTGTAAACCATGATTGTACTAAGTATACTTAAAATGCCTATATTGAAAATTAACCCTGACTTAATGTTGTAAAATCCATATATATTTTTTAAAAAACATTATTTCTATCTTATAGTCACATCTACTCAAGAATCAACTTGTCAGGGATCGTATATTTTTACTGTATCTGTAAATTAAATGTAACTTAAATTCTCTTGAATGAAATAAAACAACCAGATTAATATTTCCTCTTTTACATAATGTATCATTTCTTTAAAATTTAGGTCAATATCTTTTATTCAGGAACAAAATTAATCTAATTTTTAAAGCTGCATTATTAGCCTAGTTTCCATAGACAATTTCTAACATTGTGTCTGCCCCCTAGAAACATGGGACCATCAAGGAAACAATCCTGAGTATCCTCTGAAAATTTGATTAAAACAGAAAAAGTACTTTCCATACCATCCTTACCTCTCTTATCCTATTGTCTTACAAAAAAGTAGTTGCTGGGATTATATTCATGCATTTTACAGGAAAATCAGGTACTGAAACGTCTTTTTCCTTACTCTGACTGATTGGTTTATTGTCTTCAAATCTTTGGAGCAGGCCCTCAATAAATACTGACCTGAAGTAAATTAAACTTCAACACATGGAATAATGTGTTTTCACCAAGTAAAAAACTTCTTTAAATTTCAAAAGGGCACTGCATATAATGAAGTACCTTATGTGGCCTCAAAACAATCAGTCTCATTATGATAGAAACCTTTACCTAGGAATAAGGAAAACAGTCACATTTGATACTAAATTTTTTAAATACAAATTTAAGAGAGTTTCAGTTTCAGAAACAACCTGAATATCAGCAAGTCAAAAATAACCCACAAGTCATCCAGATTTCTTAGAAGTCACAGATTTCTAAGACTTTCTGATCAATAGATGGTATGAAAATGTTTTAATTGTGTAGAATTTTCAGAATATCTCATTTTGGAAACTTCACAGAATATAATATACAGATCACAGATACTATGAAAAAATTGCATTAAATACTCTTTTCACTGTTAGAAATTTGAAATTTATGGTTTATAAATGCAAAGTGATATTTAGCCATGCCTGTGAGTGTATTGATTATTATCATGGTTATGTGCAAGCTATTTTCTGCTGTATCAAAGATGGTTTCTCTTCTTCCAAAACTCCAAGTGACCAGAAACCTAGTCTTTGTGAGAAAGAAAAATAAAACATGAGACAGACATCAGGGAGGTGTCTCAGATTCACTGACCCCATCAATATAAGCAAAAGACATGTATAGGTAAGGACGAGTGTGGCCTAGAGCCCATGTCCTTGTGACATGGAGGTTGACAGATCTTGAATTTATCTAAATTTCAGAGGTTAGCCTTTATTTACCTTAGTCTCTGCTTGATAGAAGTTGTTAGAAGGATCCAAATGCGCAGGACCAATATATATTTCTAATGTGCTGAGAGGTGAGGAGTTATAAAACCTGTCCCAGATGGAAGCAATTTGAGTTTTCTATACACATAACTCAGTGTTAAACTCTTTATATGTGACATCATTAGCTACCTGAATATTTCATCCTGTTAATAAACTTAAGTGCTTTATTTTTTTATTTTTATTTTTTGGTGGGGGGACAGGCAATTAAACTTTTAAGTTACTTGGTCATTAAAATGACATTCAGATCCATTATAAGATTTATAATAATTATTTCATGTAACATTCTTCATAGTTAGAAGTTAAAGTTTATGTTAAAGTAAATAAAGTAAATAAATTAGAAAAATATTTATTATCAGAATAACTAATAGTTGTTTCCAATAGTTGTTAAACATTTTTATAAGGATGCATTTTTAAAGAGTTAAAATTTGATATTCTCAAAAGACTGATAAACTAGATAATAGCCATATGAAAAATAAAGTATGACTTCTTTCTAAGAACACTTTCTTCTGTTTACTTAAACACCTAATTATCTACAAATGTGTTTAGAGATGTCAGATTAACTAGACACCTACAGATTAAAATTGTGTGCCACTTGAAAATAAAGAAGAAAGACATTAATACGTTTTGTCTCTTATTTAGCAATTTCTGTTGAATACCTATCTACATGAAATGATCATTATCTCTGATAATTTTTCAACATTCAGACTGATTTCAGACTCTCAATTTTGCCAGGTAGTTTATAAAATAAACAAAGAAAGAAAGAGGAGAACATGGATTCGCACTGAATAGATTAATATTCTACCCATAGAAATTCACAAATTTGGAGAGAGATCCATTTGTGACGTATGTTGTCATGGGTTTTAAAAAATAAGTTTAGAGATGGAGTAATGATTAGAAAATACCTCATATTTTACACTAAATGAATGACATTTCCTAGTTATAGGCTACTATTAATTTCCTTACTCCTGACATTTCCAGAGAAAAATGCTACAATCTAAAGGAATGTTTAAAAAACATTCACATCCAACACAAATACAGTGAAGGAAGCTGACTCTTAGTGTAAGGAAAGCTCGCACCTACAAATATCACTGAAACTAGTTAATCAAGGCATCAAAGTAACTAAAGCATTTATACTGATTTTATTGAAAATAAATCACTTTATCATATTCTCAGATGTATGCACGATTTTCTCATAGAGATTTTTCCTTGGTCCTCTGTAGGTTTTTTTATAGAGTATCTCCTGCCCTCTTTAGTCCAGAGTTTATAACTACATTTAGGAAAAGAGATCTAAGTCTACAGTATAATTCTGAAGCTAGCTTTTCTAGTGCTTGGTAAAAATAGGTCATTATTAGCCATTTTTGGCAGGAACAGCTGACAGGAAACAGAACAGGAAATGATATAATGATTCCAGAATTGTATATTTCCCCTATGCCCTGCTGTTTGGGGAATGACCTTACAGTTAACCAGGAAACTAGGAGGTGGTACTGACCTCAAACACTCATACTACTGAACTTCTTTTCTGTCCCTGGGTCCTCTTCCCTTTATGAAATAGATTAAAATTCTAAGACCATTAGATCAAAGATAAATTTAACAAAGAAAATATTTGTCTGTTAAATTATATATATATTCCTAGATTTTTGAGCAGACTATTCAAAGCACACTTTCATATCCATTTAGCTAACACAAACACCATGTGTAAACCACCTAAATATTAAAACAACAAACTTCTAAATGTTTCAATATTTATGAACTTTATGTTTTCATGAAAATGGAACTTTGATATTATTTATTATTCAATACATAGTTTTTTTAATTTACAGTTAAATCACTGTTTTAAAACTGTTTTTTAAGATGTGTGTTTTTATATATCCCATAATGATAAATTACATTAATATGTGTTCTATTGTTCATTTTTTCTCTAAGATAGATGATATCTCCTGAATGAAGTATACTCAATAAAAAATGACATGGCTAAACTCACACAAACATATAGGCACAGGGATATATAGCATAAAATGTAAACTCTTCTATCTAAAATTTTATGTAAATTAAGCATCTATAAATTCTATTTACACTTTTTGTGTTCACTTTATAGCTTTAAAAATAGATATCCAATTAAGAACTTCACCTAAGACAATTAATTGATCCGCAAACAAAAAGTGCAGAATCTATCACAAGAGGTCTCATGCTCACAGTGTGATGATCTAAACCTCTTTTGTTTAGATCACTCTAGTGTGGCATTAAGCCCTTAAATATTTTAAAACACTTAACTATTTTATTTACATTCCCTTAGTCATTAAATTCAACCTGTTTTAAATTTATGTCACTAGAGGATGGAGAATAACAAAGCCGTACAAATTTAACAATTAGCCTTACTATGTAATTGCTTAGAATAAACATCCTGATTAATCAAATCACTATTAAATTTTAATCAATGTGAGTGGGTGTTTCTATATTTGATTGGGGATTCCACATGGATTTTCTAAGCAATTCCTTTTTGTACATGAAATTGATATGTTATCTCTCTTTCTATTCTGCCTAATGGATTGTAACTCAATCTTACGTAATGCACTGCTAAGGAGTAGTCGGACATTTTTCTTTCATATGAGCTTTCATAAAAAGATGTGAATGACATATTTTTTCTAAATTTATTGTATCTTGATGTTTAAACAAATAAAAGTATGTAGAAATATTAAATGTGACAGTTTATGATAATATTTTTGAGAAATATAATTTAATTTCATGCAAATATTTTGTTATTTTAGGCAAAAATAACATTTTTTAAAAAGTGAATGCTAATTATTTGGAAAATAAGCATTTCTTTTTAAAAAATAAAGTTTTCTGTGATTTCACTCAACAAAATACAATATCAGAAGATGAGATAATGTCTAACAATTCCTAAAATTCAAAAAGCAAGCGATTTTTTTCTTTTTTGGTCAGGAAAATTCATTGCATTAAATAAGCATAAGACTAGGAGTTTTTTTGTTTGTTTGAATTGACAATCTTCCTATTACAGACAGCCAATTAACATAAAATAGCATTTTCTGTATTTAATATTCTCCAGAAATAATTTCCACGAATTTCTTTAGTGAATGCTTGTGAAGTCTTTAGGTATTTTGAGATGAATAACTCATTTCCTATGTATTCTCTTATGCCATCATTGTGAGAACATTATCCCTACAATAAAATGTTCAGGACTACTCCATCTCTTTGAACATTCTCTGCTAATTCAATATGGTCTACCAGGGGACAGGTGGAATGGCTTTTGAAGTAACAGGCTCTATTACAAATACAATCAATTCTGTGAAACAGGTTTCACTTTTTTTCAGAAATATATTTGGTTAAAAGACTGAAATAAAATAATACAAATATAAACACTGCACTTATGAAAATGGATAAAATATTTTCTCCCAATCACAGGAATCATATTTTCTAAATGTAATCTTTGTGTTTTCCTTGCCTTTTATAACCCAGCCAGTTCTGAATAACATCAGAATAAACCAATATTGAAACAACATTTTGCTCCTTTGTTGCTCAATGTAGTTTGTGATCCACAGTTTCCATTTGGTCTGTTTTTCTTAATTAAATAATTATTCTGCTTTTTGACAAGTTACAACTTTAATATGCGACTGTGTAAATTTCAGGTAACTAAAAGTAGTTACTCTGTAACTTACCATTTCTAAGAAATATTTACAAAGGAAAAAATAGAGATCTCATTTTTTTTAAAGTAATGACATATTTGTGAAATTGTATTACTTACTAAAGTTAAGGACAAGTTTAAATGTGCCTTTTGCTTTTCATATGGATCATTAAATAGTTAATCTTAACAAGCATGGGGGGAGGAAAAGAAATCAACTAAAGTAAGGCCCCTGTGATACAATGACACTTGCTCTATGCTCTTACAGAGAAAAAACATGATGATAAAACAGCACAAAGTGGAGTGTTATGAATTTTATTAATGACTAAGAGACAGTGTGCAAAACATCAAAGGTCTGTGGAAAAGATTAATGACCCTGTGTGAGACTGTTTAATTACCTCCAGCTAATTAGATTCTTGACCAAATTTTTAATATCTGCATTTCTTCTACAGCCTAATTGAGATTCCACATTATTTATCAATCTTTCAAAAAGCCCTTAGTGGGCTGCTTTTTTACTTTTTCCCTTTGCACTTTGACTCCATTTATGGTCAATTATTAAATAAATAGCAAAGTAACTATTCCCCACAAATTGTATATGTAGAACAGTTTATGCCTGTTTATTTTGACTAAGAGACTATCATTGGCATCTTTTATACATAATGAAGCACTCCAACTAATAAACTGACTAACTCCACTGTAAACAATGCGGATAGTATTTTTGTTATCTGGTCTGTGCTCAGGAACTCTTCGTGTGGTTTCTGTAAATTAGCCTTTACAATAGTCAGTTAATCCTTATTTCAGTTTACCTTGGTCAGGGCCCAAAGACCATGAAATGTTATCCTACAAACTAAAGAGAACACTCAATCAATTCTTTTTTTTTTCTTGTAAATTTAGATTGTCTTTTAGTAGTCAGAAAGTCTTAATTGCATGATAGTTTGCATTAATAAATATCAAGCAATTCCTTCTGAAATGCTAGAAACCCAAATACAGTTACACATATATATAATTATTATATTATATATATAATTATTATATATAATTATATATATAATATAATATAATTTTGTTTATATTTATATCACATACCTTTTTTGAAGGAGAAATATTTGATATAATCTCAATGAAAGAAAAAGACACTGTTATGGAAAACCCACCAATCACCTAGAAAACTGATGACACAAATTGTCCTTAACAAACAACGACTAAGACAAAAGCCTAGACTCAGTGGGGGGCCAGATGAATTATCTTTATCTTGACAACAGCATTTTCTGAATGGCATATAAAACCTTACCTTTTGAATTCAAGTGTTTTAATAGGATAAATTCATTAGCAGGACAGATCGACTATTACTCTATTATTTGTGTACTTGCAGAACCAAAAGAAAAACAAACAAACAAAACAGAAAAAGTATAGTAATGCAAACACATTGATAATGTTAACCCAAGACCATTCATGAATCTAACAATGCGATTCTATCAAGGGATTTCTGGTATAGTTCGTGTCTTATTATAAACCCTGGAGAACATATGTTGAATTTTACAAATGCACAGCAAATTCTCTACTGCTGATAATGACTGTCTTCTCGTGCTTCTTAATATTAGTCTTATGTTCAAGAGAAAAAGAAAAAAGTCAAACAAATCATTGATTCATGCAAAATTTACAAAAAGGACAGTGATTTTCACTAGTTATTTCATAGGAGTTGTAATTTCTTCATCATAACACATTTAAGTATGGCCAGAAGAGTCACTAACCATTTCTTTCACTCACCCTCAGTACTTGGTACAGTCCATTGTGCCAAATGTTTCATTTATTCATACTATTGATCATCTTTAAAATGACAAAACAACAAGTTCACATCCACTTCTAAAGTTCTATGATTCCAAAAGGTTCTTATATCTTTATAACTCATATCCTTCAAGTGTAGTAGCAAGTTTTACATCAATGGCTATAGTCTAGAACCCCATAATAACTTTACCTTAAGCCTGCCTTATATTCAAACCAAAGATTAACATTTAGGTTAGATTAATATTAATAAGAAGAGGAGAACCAATCTTCCATGAAATCTCATGGAAGTGAACAAAAAACAGGGAGCTTGTCATTCTCTGCTAAAGAGATAGAGCCCAGTAACAGTGATGAGATGTGAGGAAGTCCAAGGAGAATAGAATACATGGCCAAAACATCATGGGGTAAAGATAATCTCCCCACTGTGCCCAAGAGAGCTGTAAGATTTGAGACTAGCCAGCCCAATGAGTGAACAGATAGAAGGTCAAAAATTTATATTGGTAAAGTCTCTGAACCCAGTACAGACCTACCCCTAATCATGGAAACCTAGATTTCCACATAAGACCTCTTTTCTCTGGCAAAAGGCAAACAAAAAAGGAGTAGAACACTTATTTAGTTGTTAAGGTAATAATGTCTATGGGAGAGACAAAATTAGGTGTATCAGTCATTTATATATTTATGAAAATTAAATTTCCAGATTCTTTCTTCAGAGAAAGTTTTGATGAAAGGGAGGGAGCATGAGAAGACTGGAAACCTAGATTCAAAACATGGAAAGGAGAGCAAAAGATAAAGTACAGGATGCAACAAAGTTAACCTTGATTTCTTCTTTATAACTTTGACTGAGACTGATCCAAGGACTATGTCACAGCAGTTGCTGGGATTCAGTCAAAGCAGAGGAAAGGGATGTAATTGACCATACCTCAGATAATGTCCTTAGTTTTTAACGTAATGATCAGCTGGTCTAGTCAGGACTTTCCAGAAGGTTTTAGTGCTGTTCTTAGTTCTGGCCTTAGCTAATAGCATTCATTCACTCTCTTAGTCCACACATTCACTCATTTACTCACTGTTTTAAAGAAGCATATTGGGACTGTCAACTATGTATGTGATGGCCTATAATTATTAATCAACCATGGTTCCTGTCTTTCGGGAGTCTGCAATCTATTACATTCGTATGTGTACCTATAAATGTGAACAAATCTGGGGTCAGTCTATTATAAATTTGCATTCGAAAGAAATTCAGAAGGATATTCAGTAAAAGTGAGAATCCACTTTCTCTTCCCAGAAGTTTCAGAAATTCTTATTTATGTTCTGGCACTGGATTCACATTCAACTGGACATACCATTGAGATTCACATAGTCTTTTTTTTTTTTTTTAAATCAAGGCAAAAGGCACTCAGCCAACAACAAAATTCAGATAATTTTGACATGACAATGAGGATAAAGTTCTCCCTTCCTCAATCCTACATCCATCTGGAAAAAACTATAGAGGACTTCATAACTAAATCAGATAAATTATGTAACCCCACTTAAAGATCATTATGGGAATCCCATTTTACAGTATCCTTCATAGGTTTTCCTTTCAAAACATCACCTCCCATGAGTTAGGAAATTTCAAGTTACATTTTAACACATCATTAGTTGTAAAACTGCCATTCATGCTTATTTACTATGTAGCCATTATTTAAGCAAACACTCTAAATTCCTCCATATAATTGTCATAATTATAAATTCTTATAATTATGTTCTCAAAAACTGAAAGACTAATTTGAAAATAATTTATCATCATTAGTTTTCTAGTGGCCATGCTTTTGCTCCATAGTAAATCACTCGATAATTTGTTGGAAATACCAACAGATATTGGTGAGAATTGGATTGAAACTCTTAGCAAGAATGCTTTTTTCCCCTACCATTTAGTACAAATTATAAAAGGAGAGCTTATCAATGAGACCATCTAAATATGAAATTTCAGAGAAACAAGTACTCACACACTTTGGTATACATTGTATTAATTATTTAATATCAAACAAGAGCCTGAAAATTTTCATGCCCTTTGGTCTAATATTTCCTATGGATAAAAATTAAGAAGAAAGAGAAAAAGAAAAAGAAGAGAGAAAAAAAGCCTAGAAACTATACAAGCTATTAACATTTCTGGAAAAAAATGTGGTTTTTTTAGCATAAGTTTTTATAATGTTTTAAATGTTTATGATAAGTATATATTTGATATCTACAAAAATGCATATTTATGTACAGAAAAATTAAAACACATAGACATAAGCTACTAGAACAAAAAGTTATAAAGAATTTCTTTCATGTCCATTTTTTTGGTACTTTTCAAATTATCTAGCATAATCATACATTATTTTATAATTAAAAAAATTAAATAAATTTTAATTAAGATAAATTATCCAAATAATAATGTCAAATTGATTCATGAATTAAAATATAATGAAATGCAAAAAAAAACTTTAATGAATAAAGCACATATGCATTGATATTTAAAATATAACACTAAAAATAATGATCCTTTTTCTGATATTGTTATATATTACTTTTAAAGATTTCAAGCCATTAAGTTTTGCACTACTAAAGGTCAATCAGGTCTGAAAGGATGTGCTTATGGTTGTAAAAATCAGTCAGATAATTTTAGATTCTTCTTTTTCAAGACTTGCTAGAACTGATATCACATTGAATGTAAATTATTCCTAAAATATGAAGTGTTCTATTAATTTTAAATTGCTCTAGATTATGCCTGTTCAATTTAACAATTGTTCTTATATTTTTCCTTAAATCTATATAAAACAATAAAACGCACCCTTGTAAAAAAGATATTGGGTTTAGATCACTAATGTTGTTGTTGACATTACTGTTTCAAGGATTCAAAAGGAAGATATATGTATGCATGGGAGAGTATAATCAGGTTTTCACTGGTTGTTACATTACATGGAACAAATCTTTAATTCCATAAATAGAAAAAAACACAAAACCTTAATCAATAAACTTGATAAAATGCATGTTGGTTATTTTATACTATTTGCTCTCCAGTTTGGATAATTGCTGCTACCTGTAGCCTAAACCATTAACCTCTCAACCTCAGTAAATTGAGATTTCCTAGCAAAAACCACAGTACCAAAAGAAAGCCACATTTCCGACAGGAGAGAGAAAGAGCAGTTTTCTAATCAAGAGACTATACCACACTGCATTTGAGAGTTCATGAAAAATTGTGTTGGCATTTTGTATTTTCTTTCAAAAACAGCTTCTTATAAGCTCTTAAATGGGCTCTCCTTATCCCCAGCCATGAAAAACAGCAGTGTTTCCAACTTTTCACCTTTCAACCAGTGTGTCCCTGTAGTATTCACAGCACTAATGAAAGAGATTCTTGACAATGTCACCACGGACCACCCCAGAAGTGGAGTTCTGCCAATGTAAACCATTATTACAGTACTGACCGCTCATTTCGTGCTGTGAGGTCATTCAGAGACTTCCCCTGCTTCTCTATTGCTCATACTGTCTCTGAAGAGTGACATCCTCCCTTGAACCAAAGACACTAAGCAAGCCCCCTGCTACTGATTCCCATCCAGATCACTATGGACAACATTCACACTTTGATGCTACTGAATGAACTTTCTTCCTTTGGGGGGAGAATCAAAGAACATTTAAAGAAAAAAACAACTTGATGATGACAAAGAAATGTCCACAAACTAATGCAGTCTTTAATTTGGAATCTCCTCACATCCTGGGCTTATAAAAGCAATGAAGCTCCTTGAGCATAATTATTTAAAAATAAAAGCACCAAATAACAAGAGGTATGTTTTTGCCAGAATCACATTTAACTTCTGGGAATGAAAATAACTTGGGTACAAATTTAGTCGACAGTTACTAACATGAGAGAATTTAAATGATAAAGATTATGGGACATGCATACTATTAGTCTCTATTACATAACTGAGACCTGTCACAAGCAATTTGTGTGAAGTTCACAAAAGTTTAGGTTGCTTTACTTTAAGAAATTGCTATACAAGGATAAGGGAACATGGGTAAGCATTCGGTGTTGCTGAAAAACAACTCATCTAATTTTTTTTTTTCGTAAAATAAGTACGTACTATGAGACAATTTTATATACATGCCAATCATGCCAGATTGCCCTTATGGAGTCAGGAAAAAAATGTACTCTCAGTCTTTAATAAAAGTACTTTTCTATTTTGCTGTATTGGAAAACTTAGTCTCTCATATCCCCATCTTACACCTTTTGTCTTTTAATTTCCTGCCCTTATTAGTTGATTGTGCAATGCCAGGGATGAAGGTTTGACACTTTACTAATTTCCTAAGAGATCAACTCAACTTAGCCTCAACAGTCTCTTTTATTTCATCTATTATGGATAAACACTATGACCTTAGATGGAAAGATTCACTTAAGGATATATCATTATGAGGAGAAAAACATTTTGTCCCTCCTCTCATGGAAATAAATCACTAAGAGACAAAGAAGAAAATATATAAAAAGGACAAATGCAACATGATAACGTCGATATGAATTATAAATATTTCTGCCTAAAATTGGAGAATTCATGGGAAAACTGACACACAAAAAGGAATTTATTGGATAGTTAGGAGTTTTCCAATAGAGGAAGTGGAGTATTTCAGTGTGGAAGGACAAACAGCACATGCTAATGTACAAAGTCATGGAAAGAAATCCTGGCAGTCTTTGGTTGGAAATGATACAGTGGTGTGCTGGTAAATGTTTAATAGTTGGCTTTTTGGAAACAAACAAACAAAATAAAACAAAACAAAAACATGACATCAATAAGCACATAGTTAGGAAAAGACACTATTTGCTGTTGTGAACCAGGATGAGCTAATTCCAGCATACCAGTGGGGCTGGACTATATGCTAGGTCCCCAATTCTCTTATATAGAAGATATAAACATAATGGAGTATTTATGAAAATAATTACATCATGTAGTAACTCTAAATATTTAGATTTTTTTTTTTTTTTTGGAAAGTGGGTCTTCAAGTACCAGAGTGTGTTTTGTCACTTTTCCTTTTATAATTGTGCTTGTTATTTAACAATATTTCTGCTGTGATCTGGGCTGAAGAAAAGATAATCAAGCTTATTAAAATATGTTAAGTAGGAGTCACTAGGACTCTCACTGAGATCAAAAGATTACAATGCATGACTAAAAGACAGAGATTTCAGACAGCTGTTGCAAGACCAAGGCCTTATTTCAAGATTCAGGACTGTGATTTGAGGTGTCTCAAATATTAACCCCTGATAAGTGGATTTACAATATATGGATAGAAATATAATAAACAAATAGGTTATTTTCTGGTTTAAGCTCTTAAATATTGGTTAGTTTTTTTCATCTTAGAAGGAAGCAAAAGCAACAACTAAAAAGTCTTCCATTATTTTATTAACAGAAAAATAAATGCTAGTGAATAATGATGACTTATTTAAGTAAATAGCTCATTTCATTAATGCAGGAGTCCCAAGCAAAATCTTTATAATATCTAGGAGGTCATAAAAGTATACGACAGGGCCAAGTGAAATATAGCAGAAATAAAATAGATATCGGGGACCGTGATGAACTGAAGGAGCCCCCACTACTCACATTCCACTGTTGTCATGGAATAGAGGTCCCTTTAAGAAACACTGGTATTTCCTGTAAATTTTTCTGATTCTTACAGTTTGGCAAATAATTCATATATTAAACACACTGTGTGGGCCAAACAAAACATGTCAGTGGGCAGGATTTTGCCTGTTAGCCACCAACTTGAGACCTTTGCTTTCATTCATTCTAAACAGTGCAATGTGGTTTATATTATGTGGTATTGGCAGGCAGGTAGTATGTGGGGCTAACGTGCCTGGATTTATTTTAGTTATTAATTACTTTATATCTTGCCTTGTTCCCAGATGTATTTGAGATCATTATTAAAAAATCATACAATAATATAATAATGTAATTGAGGTGAAGCGAGAAAGGACTAAAATCATAAGAGGAGTTTTTGGGAGAGGTAATGTAATGAAACAAAGGACATAAAATGCAATAAAACTATTTAAGATGAAGTAACAATGCTTCATTGAGCTTCATAGCAGCCAAAGCAAAGAGTGAAAAAAAAAAAATCTTATAAAATTTATTTACATCATGTGTGAGGTAAAATATGCTAGATAATAAAGAGAAATGTAGCTTTATACAGGACTGAGGTCAGATATAAATTTCTGTCAAGGGACTTTGTAATTTTCAGCAATGGAATAACTTTTCTCTTCACACAAATGGGCTGGTCACCTTATCTCCAGAAATTAATGGCAGTGAAATCAGAGCCTATGATAGAAGCACAATATTCATACACTGCTTTCAGGGGTCTTGGTCAAAGACTACCATCTCCTTCTTTCTGCACATACAGAGACTCAAAAAGAGGAAAATTCCTCTGCCCCGTCAACAGATTTTTTGATCCCTAGTATCAGTAAACTTTGCGACCAAAATTTGTTAAAATCAGAACTCTTCTCAAAATTAAATTCAATTTAATATTTATTAAAAACCCACAATATGTCAAATATAGTTCTAGGTAATTTACAAAGGTGAATAATAATACTACTAATAAAAAGTAACCTGCTTTTAATGAGCTTCCCTTTCAGTAAAAGAAATAAACAGGTTTTCAGATGATTATAAGATGTTGTGTTGTTATATGAAAAATATCTACAAAGAGGAAAGCACATGATTATTTCTCTTAGAGGTGTGAGAAAAAGTTCCCAAGAGTATACATAGACGGCCCATCAAGATTATTTTGAATGATGATTAGAAGATGTCTTTGGAAAAGGTAGCGGCGTCCTTGAGAAATGCAAAAATACTTTATTTCTACCCAGAGAGAATTTCCACTGATCTCTCTCAGAGTCATTCACATCATTTTTACTATCTGATTCTCAATTATATTCACATTGCTGCATTACGAGATACATTCTTGTCCCTCTCTTTTATTACTCCCATTGCCTCCATATGACTCACCACTGATGCCTTGCATTTAAGAATGCTATTCATTCCAACTAGCAATCATTTCTCTAGCATAATGTCATTCCAAGAAAACTGATATTTTCTATCCCAGTTTCCATACCCTATCTTACACGGCTTCAAGTTACACGACATATGTGGCAGTGATACTCATTCTGGCATTGTTCAATACCTTGGAAACTCAGGCCAGTTATAACTTTCAACTCACTGGTACCATTTAATCAGATTTCCTGGTTATTTGATCAGATTCACTGATTCTCTTTTCTTCTCTTCTTACAACTTTACTCTGGGCATTTTCCTCTCACTGATTATGCCACCCATTTATTATAGCTAAACAAACTCTCTTTATTCTCTTTAAAAACCCATAACTTCATGAAAATCCCATTATTTCTTTGTAAATTCTCCCACTTGCCAGTGTAATGGCTCTTACTTCTTTTTTAGGAAACACTGCATCCATTTCTAAGAGAGTCTTATAATTTAAGCAAATGACTGTGATTTTCCAAAATAGTATCTCTGAGCTTTCTTTCTACTGCTTTAATACAACTGGTCTTTCCACTCTTACTTCTATAGCATAAACTTTGTTTAGGGAAGAAAATATTCTTAGGAAGAAAAAATATTTTAAGTATAGCACTCAATTGCATTTTAACTCCACATCCTATAACAAGGAAAATAAATTCAGCAAAAGAGTATTAAAGATACTGTGTGTTTATATACATAAATAAAACTATCTATATGTGCATATTGAAATCCAGGGAGGAGAGAAAGAAGAGCAGACTAGTATTAGTAGATTAGATAGAGAGGTAAATTCAAAGTCTCAGGAAGTCCATAAATGTTGAAAAGAAAATAGAAAGATGATCATAACAGCATAAATTCAGTCCTATGACCTCCATTCTGAGGAATTGAAGAAGTCTGTTCTCTAAACATTGATTATGAGCTCTGCTCTCGATAAGAGGTATGAGATCTCACAGGAAGATGTTTTTAGACATAAAGACGCAGAACTTCTGCAAAGCTAGCCTATTTCAATTTTGCCAGAGTAGGAGTCCCAACAGCAGTATCTTCCCTCAAACCCAAAACTTATATAGAAGTAGCACGAGCTAGTGAATTTAAGTACCTATTTAAGTTCCCAATTTTTGCATCTCTTGATTTGGATTTATGTTCCTTATACATTGTCTCCGGAGATCTATTAGAGAAGTATATAACTTTCCCTTGGAAAAAAAAAAGAAAAAGTTTTCATAAAAAGAAAGTTTCTAGAGATAGGAAGGTTGGCAGAGACATCAGGAGGGCAATGGGTAATTTCTCCTACCTCAGATGCAGGGATCAGGACGGGGAGAGTCAAGGGGTTAGGAAATGCAGGAGCATGTAAGAGCCAGAGGAAGAGGATTCCTCACCAAGTGTTAAATTAAAAAAAAAAAAAAAATACAGTGCAGAATGTGAAGGAATTCAGTAATAATAAAAGAGTCCATTATCCTTCAATAGTTATTTCACTTTTATTAAGAATTTATTTTCACTGCAATTGCAAAATCATTTATTTTCAACAAGGTCAATATCGACCATATCAGTACAAAGAAAGAACCCTAGAAGAGCTACAATGTTTTGATAACAAACACCTATTCTCCATGGTTATTGATAGATCCACCTCATATCTTAGATTTGTACCCTGTTGGTGAGAAAGTAAATACCCCAGTGCTGTTATTCCAACAACTTCAAAAAAGGAATGAGAAATAGAAAAACTGCTGAGTCAAAATTAGAAGAGACATGTAGGAGGATTTTATTGACCTGGGACTTTGCATTTATTTTTTTTTTTAAATTGGTTAAAAATAAACCCATTAATTTAGGTCTCTAAGAACATCTTAGGTCTTTACTTAATAACAGAGTTGGCAAAGCTGCAGTGAGAGAAACAAAAAGAAATAAACTTGGTTTTCCTTTGAACATACAATTATTGTTCTATTAAATGTAAATTTAATCCCTATTTGAGACATGTAATTTAAATTGTGACCAAAAATATTATAGGCATGCTGACTACTTCTAATTAAATCAGGTGGCCTTATTTTAATGAAGGGAGAATTTGGAGGCAATACCAATTGCAGTCACAAACTGATGACTTGTTTTTCACAGTCAACATATCATTAGCATTTGGACCCCCAGAAAGAGAGTAATTATTTTTTTTAAATAAACTTCTAAAATTAAAGACTGGGTATACATAACATAGTCCACCCCCGAGTTTCTTTCTCTTTTTTTTAAGTGTTATTTGAAATAGACATAGACTAAACAAATTAAAACGTGCAAAAACACACCTGGTCCTTATCTGACCAACAGCTAAAGCTTGGTATAAGAGCTACATAAACTTATCAGCTGCTTTCTTTGCTCAGTTAGCATTGTCTTCTGAGTTTATTTTTTAAGACCTGGGGTATACATGGTAACTACTTAAACGTTAAGGCTTTGTTCAACTTTATGGAATCAAATATAAATTGTTTACTGAATCAGGATATGAAAAGGAAAGCTAAATTCTCTTACTTTTAATACTTCTCTTTGAAATCTGCCCTTCTAGACAGAAATTTCAAGCAACAGTTCCCAGCAAACATATGGGGAAGCCCACTGGAAATATTGTAAGGTAAATTAATAATGGCAGATGCCGGCATGTCTGGATGTTGTTTATGCTGAAGAGTCCTGCATTCTTTATGTTTTGAAATTATTCCGCCGTAACCATTTTCAGATTCGTTTAGTTTGGCAATGTATTCTCCTCTCCAAAGGTGTCTGCATTTATTTGACTACAGAAAATATTTACTTTAGTAAAGGGCAGCTTAACCTTTGTTTAAATTTGAGGTGAGTTAAAGGTCACTATAATTATTTGCTGTATTATTTGTGTCAGATTTGAATTACTATGAATACAGCACATGCATTGCCCTTTATTATGAAATAAGCTAAAAGAAACTCAACTTCTGCATCCAGCCAGCATATTTTATGGAACCAATCAGTGTTGCAGAACATTTTCAAGGTTCTCTCTTGGACTGTGATTGACTGAAAGTGCTTGAGGTTAAGGTCCTTTCCCAGAGGGAGGGAAGGAGGCGATTTAACATGGCAGCTCACTCCCCCCCACAACCCCCAGCTATGTTTTTGATGGCTAGCAGCCAGCATATGGACAGAGTGGGGTTCAAGGCTATTAGTGAAACATTGCAAGCAGTCACACTGGAAAAAATATATAGACAGGGGACTAGAAGAGTAGAATTGCTGAGCAGAGGATGATTTTAAAACAGATGCACAGGAATCCTCAAGTTTTCACTGAGGGAAAACTCAGAGTTAAAACATGAATATTGAGATAAGAAAAGTCAGCAGAAAATGATGAAAAAGTTTTGAACTGAAATAGATCAGGGAATAAAAGTAGGTGAGCCATCATTCGTGGTCTATATCATTCAATTATGGAGAGAAAACACACACACACACACACACACACACACACACACACGTTAGCTAAAGGTATTTATGCATGATTCTGGTTACAAAGAAATATCAAGATTCAATTACACTAACAATGTGGGGTTTACTTGGGAGGATGCACGATCAACACAGTGAGACAATGGGATTTATTCTTTCAAATTAATCAGATGTTGCAAGTGAATAGTATCCTTCTTTTCTTCATATAAAGATAATAGCACCCTTTCTGTTGTGTGTATTAAGAAGACTAATACATTTATAGTACATAAGAAGTGCCTGGCAGATAGTAAGCATTCAATACATGTGAGTTATTATTTATTGACACTACTACTATATTATTACTCAATACTTAAGACTAAAAAGCAAATGCAAACTTTGGGCGCAAGCTAAAGTAAAGAGAAAATTGAAGTCAACCGTATACCTCTATAGCAAATGAATTTAGTATTAATAAGATGATGAAGTCTCATTCAGGAAATGAGGACGATGGGCCTACATAATTAACATGCCATAAAAAAATGGAGATAATATGGTTAGAATAGGAAGGAAAAATTCAAAATATTATTCAAAAGCATCTTTCAATGTTGGTGGCAATGATAATGATTATAGCCCAACAGTTATCCAGGATATTAATTCTGTTCCAGGATAGATACTCTGTATTTGGTTGCCAGCAAAATTTCTTTTTAGAGTCCTCATCTATCACAACTTACAACAATAAATAAATTATCTAAACAATTAACTGTCATTAATAGTTTATACGGTTTTTAGAGCAACATTGAGGTATTTACATACCATAATTTATATACCACAATATTCTCCCATTTTAAGTGTATAATTTTTAATATATTTATAGAGCTATGCAATCATTCCCTCTTTCTAAATATTTTGATGACTTAACTGAGAGGCAATCCCCCTATTATACAATTCACTCATTAAATTTTACAATCCAATGGCTTTGAGTATATTCGCAGAGAGAGTTCTGAAACTATCACCACAATCTAAGTTTAGACCATTTCCATCATCTCAAGAATTCCTGTACCCATTAGCAGTTACTCCTATTTCTCCCAATTCCATTTCTCCTACTCCTAGACAACTACCAATCTATTTTCTGTCTCTATAGATTTGACAATTATGGAAATTTCATATATATGTATAGTGATCACATATATTGAAACACACACACACACACACACACACACACACATATATATATATAATATGTGGTCCATTGTGACTGGCTTCTTTCATTTTGTATGTTTTCAAGGTTTATCCATATCCTAGCATTTAATCAGTACTCTATTCCTTTTTATTGCCAAGTAATATTCCATTGTATTAATATATCATATTTTGTTTATCCTTACATCAGTTAATGAACACTTGGGTTGTTTCTTCTTTTCACTATTAAAATATTGTTGCTATGAATATTCAAGTGTAGAGTTTTGTGTGAACATGTGTTTTAATTTTCCTTGTGTAGATAGATACCTAGAAGTGAAATCATTGGGACATAAAGCAAATCTGTTTTTAACATTTAAAGAAATTGCCAAATTGTTTTCCATAGCATTTATACCATTTTCTATTCCCATGAGCAGTACATGAGGTTTGCAATTTCTCCTTGTCAATGCTTTTTATTATCTTTTTTTTTTCTAAAAGTCATTCTAGTAATATTTCATTTTGGTTTTGAGTTGTATCTCCTTAAAGACTAATGATGTTAAGTATATTTTTATGAGCTAACTGGCTATTTGTATATCTTCTTTAGAGAAATATATATTCAAATCCTTTGCTCATTTTTAAATTGAATTGTCTTTTTGGTATAGATTGTATATATTTTAAATCTAGACATTTATCAGATATAATATGCAAATATCTTCTCTCATTCAATGGGCTGTCTTTCACTTTCTGATAGTGTCCTTTGATGTACAGAAGTTTTCAACTTTGAAAAAACCCAATTTTTCTATTTTTCTTTTGTCGTTTCTGCTTTGGTGTCACATTTGAAGAAACCATTGCCTAATCCAAGTTCTTAAAAACTTATAGCCATGTTTTCTTCTAAGACTTGTAAATTTTCAACTTTACTTTTAGGTCTATGATCAATTTTGGGTTAATTTTTGTATGGTGTGAGCAAAGGGCAGAACTTCACTCTTGCATGTTGATAGCCAGATCATTTGGTGAAAAGCAAATCATTTGGTGAAAAGATATCCCCTCTACTCATACATACATCGAATTGTCTTGGTATCTTTGTTGAAAATTAACTGACTATAAATGTAACCACTTATTTCTGGACTTTGAATTCTGTCCCATTGATATATGTCTGTCTTTATGCTACTACCAAATTGTTTTCATAACTGTAGTTTATAGAAAGCTTTGAAATTGAGAAATACAAATCCTCCAATATTGTTTCTATTTTTCAAGATAGTTTTGACTATGCTGAGTACAATGAATTTCCACATGAATTTTAATAATAGATTATTAAAATGGGTGTACTGCCATTTTATCAATATTAACTTTTCCTATCCATAAACTTGGAGTGTGTTTCAACTGATTTAGTCTTTAATTTTCTTCTAAAGTTTTTAGAGTGTAAGATTTCTACTTACTTTGCAGACTATGAGGTTAAATTTAATGCTAATTTTTTTTATGCTACTGTAAATGAAATTATTCTCTTAATTTTACTTTTGGATTGTCCATAGGTAGTGTGTAAATTTTGTATGTTGATCTTATGCTTTACAATCTGGGTAAACATGTCTTTTAGGTCTAATAATTTTTTGATTTCTTAGGATTTTCTATCTATAAGATTGTGTACTATGCCAATAGAAATAGTTTTGCTTCTTCCTTTCCAATCTGGATACCTTCTATTTAATTTTATTGTGTCTTGTCTAGAAAGTTTAGAATTGGATCTTATTTTGTTTTTATTTTTTTTAAATGTAGTCCACAATCTTTTTTCTTTTGATTGCATATTTAATCCATTTACATTTAATGTTATAGATATGTAAATTTGTGTCTGCAAATTACCATATTGTTTTCAATATGCCTCATGTTTTATTATTTTTCCTCTGTTACTGCTTTTTCTTGGGAAAGGATTAAGTGGATATTTTCTAGTGTGTCATTTTGTTTCCTTTTACTATATTTATAAAAGTTACTTTCTTTTAGTGGTTATTCTGGGGTTTGCCAAATATATTTTATCATAGTCTACTTCATATTTATAATAATCTAATTCTAGTGAGATTTAGAAATGTTATTCTTATAAAACTCTACCCTCTACTTTTCGATGCTATTATTATTATACATATATTTATGTTAATAAAACTAAATTACATATGTATATTATGTATTTCAATAAAGCTGAAAGAAAAAGAGAGAAAATATATGTTTATAGAGACATTATTTATCATTTCTGTCTCTCTGTGATGTACTGTAGCTCTTGGCAGAACTTAAAAGCAAACAGAAAGTCAGGAAAAGAATTTTCACAAGAAATTACAGTCCAGGGTGCCATGGAGACTTAATGTGAGTAGTATAAAGCAATATCCCTCAGCTCAAGAATCAAGTAGACTTGTGTAAAAAATCCTGATTTTGGCACCTACTCCCAAGCTACTGAGTCAATAGGTGGCAGGAAAAGTCTACCAATTTGCATTTTAAAATCAGTATCCCAATGATATTAAATAATGCTATCAAAGAATTGTACTTCGAGTACTATGGGATTAGGGAAGAACTTGAAGATGAAAAAATTGGATTCAAACTTCTAAGAGATCTATAAAGGAAAAGGAAAAAGTGAATTAAAGATAGATGCATTTCTAAGAGAACAAGAAACTGTAAAATGTAGGGAATTGTACTTACAATGATTGACCAGCCCTGAAACTTAAACAAAGTGAAAGAACTGGTCTGATTTAGAATATCTTGAATTAAATGACGGACCTTATGTTAAGATAAATTGTAAAATGTTAGGCATGTTAAACAAAAACAAAAACAATATGAAATAAAACCAGGAGCACGATCTTCAACCCAGAAATCAATTTTGACAAAACTGAGTTTGGGATATAAATCAGTAACAAAAGATCGGTCTGACGACAGAGAAGCAAAGTGATGTAAATACAATAGACAGGCCAGAAAAAGCTTCTACATATGAGCTATTAATCAAGCTAGAAATATAGAAACCAGTGGGAGTTCAAATAGCCTGAAACCTTCATAATTTTAAACTTAAACGGACTTTAGGTGTTGTTTAATTATCTCAATATTTATATAAATCCATTAATTTTATATGTGCGTGTGTGCGTGTGTGCGTGTGTGTGTGTATATATATATATATATATATATATATATATATATATATATTTTTTTTTTTTTTTCCCTGAGTGGCTAACATGGCCAGGCACTAAATTAGTGGTTTGAAGTACATCAGTGAACAAAAGGGATGGAGATCTCGCTCACATGAAGTTTATATCTAAGGCCCAGAGAAATATAATAAATTCTAATGAGCTAATTATTGGCACAAGAAAGACTAATACTAATTCGGTGTCCTAACATTAGTGAGAATAGACATGAAATGAAACCAACCTAGAAGTGATATTAGGTGAAAATGGTGAGAATTTAGACTTAGAAACTTAGGTATGAGGTTCAAAAAAGAACCACCAGGAAGAATAATTCTGAGTTCAACTGAAATCATTTCTTTCTAGTCACTATTGGTCTCATAATAATGGATTAAGGTTGCTTCCTCAATTACATAAGAATTAAAGAAATAGTGGGCCATGGCAGACAATCACCAACTCTAGGAAACAAAAGAAAACATAAATTCTGTTTTAGCATCCATTAGCATTTCTACATATGAAAATTCAAGTGTTTTGTTTGTTTTTGTTTGTTTGTTTAAGAAATAGGTGCTTGAGAAGCCCATCTTGGGCAAATGATAGTCTAAGTTAGTATTTATTGAGTATCTACTATATTTCAAGTATAGTGATCCAGACTGTATATATATTACCCTGTTTAATGCTCATAACAACCACAAAGTTATGGAAGAATATTTTTCTAATTTTACAAATCAGTAAGCTGAGGTTTAATTTCTTCATAGTCACACAAACTCAATGACAGGTAGGGCTGGCTTTGAGTGCTGCTGGCTTAGCCTGTCCACCATCCTAAGAATATGTACATTTAAATTCATGGAAAAGATGGTTCTGCATACTGTTGTAGGAAGAAAGTAGAACATTCGAAGGGTATAAAGCAAACAAAAATGTTAAACCCTTTAGGAAAAATTATTGGGTGTATGTAAGATGCCAAAAAGTCACTAATTCATCTTAATAATTATATAAACATACAGACTATGTGAGGTTTATAGAAATTGCCATGTGATTATACAATTAGCAGATCTCTTGAGTAAATTAATATGAATTCAAATGGTAACGATTATTTCCTTTAAACTTCCTTACATGCCTTATTATGTAAAGAAAAAGAGAAAGATCTAATTATTATCCCATATTGATAAATATTCATAATTGATTAATAATGGCTGAGCAGCAACGGGACTAAGCTAAGTAGTAGAATTCAGACCCTTGAAACTCTGTTTAGTTTATTAAACCACACTTTCTCTTCCGGTTCATTTTTTTTTTTTTCATAAACTGAACACTTGAACCCCTAAATAGACATGAGGTGATTTCAGACCCCTCAGCCCTAAGAAAAATGACATCAATCTTTCCTCACAGTTCTTGAAATTACTGCAATTCCTTTTTGGAGAGGGGTGAATGCTATGCCTTATTCATTACTCCTAGGGTTTAAACTAAATGTAATAAATGCATACAGAGCAGATTAGTAAACTTTGTCATATATAGGTGTGAGCCTTCCATTCCCTGGGCTGGAGAAGATATTAATTCCAGAAAGAAAAAAAGTCAATTTTGTTAGTGGCTGCATGAGTAGCTTCATTTGGTAGTAGTCCTGGGTGGGAATGGCATATGATACCTATTGAGAAAATGTCTGTGTCCTGCTAGAATTTTTCTTTGTAATTCTACTGCCTATCTCAACATGAATTTGAGACAATATTTCTGGTTTAATGTTGCTACTTTTAGAAGGGTATGCTGTACAAAGTTATTGATTTTCCCTATGATAATATTAAACATGACAATCATACTCGGAGGATAGAAAGGAAAGGAATATAGAGAAAGTGTTGGAATGAGAAAATGGCATTCCCACATCAGCATATTGAATTCATATGATTTCTACCTTGTAACCCTCAGTAACACTACAATGTTTAACTGCAAATCGTCATACAATATTTTTGCCCTGTTAAATTTTAGGACATGAAACCAAAAAAATAATTTTGCTTCAGTGTATTGCTGTAGTTGAAATGGGGACCCAAATGGATGAAGTCTCCTCTTTCTAGGCCATTTGACAAAAGTGGATATCTTTTGCACTACAGCTGATCAAATGCTTAACTACAGTATGGTTCCTCATACTGTATATCCAGGTTTGTTAAAATAACAATAACAACATCAACAACAAGAAAAACTGCATTATGGGTTGGAATTCAAGGTAAAAAAATAAAAAATAAACATGTTAAAAAGCTTTTAGCAGATGGAAGCCCATTTTAAATTTATAAGGATGCCCAACTGGTGTAAAAGAAGCAAAAATTATAAACTCAAGAGACCCAGATGTCGTTTTATAGCCAATCTAGTGAAGAGAAAATAACCCAATTTACTTTGTAACTGAGAGGAAAAAAGACAAGCAGTGTGAAATGCTTATATTATAGAATTCCTTATCAAATTCTTTAATTTATAAATAGGTTGTTTTGTGCCAGGAGATATAACAGGAGATGTAGGAATTTGATACCTTACAAATTATTAGCCATTCGAATAAGCTTACTTTGAGAAATCTTGTGAACTAGAAAAAGGTCAAAAGGTTACACTAAAACAAATCATGTCTTAAAACCAATATCAAACATTTATGGTGCTGCTTAACAGTATTGTTTTCTCTTATTAAAATTAAGGAAAGAGGCCCACAGGCTACAGACTTTAAATCAATTTGTCCAGCCTGAAGGAAATGGGACCAGGTAAAATGAGAAAATGAGTCCAAATTCAACTTGTAAATCGTCAATAACACTAAACATTTCTTGCTAGACAATTAATCATGAAGTTGGAAGCAGCCATATCCATACTTTATATCACAGCAAATATTCCAGGCATTAGAATCATTATAATAATGAAATTAGTTGATAGAATAAAAAATCTGGAAATGAGTGTAGTCTGGAGATGAAGAACCCATTTTCAAGGTTCCACAGAGTTGTCAATGACAAGGAATCAGATCATTGCCTAACTTTCTCGACCTTCATCTTTTTCCAACTAATGAAGAAAAATACGCCAACAAAAAAAATACAAACATGATATATATCTATTCACCATTGATTGAATAGAGATTCTGAGCTCAGATTTTAAGTTTTCTCTGCCTGTAATAACCCTCTTATCTTCCTTGATTTAGACAACTCTTCTTCAACCATTAAGAATTTAGTTCAGACTTTTTATCTTATAGGAAGTATTTTCTGGACTGCACAGATTGTACTTCATGTCCCTCCACCCTAAACTCTAGAAATCTTCAGATTATTATCACATTATATGAAAATTAAATGTTTATATAAGTCTTTAGAACTAGCCTGGAACCCTCCTGAGGATAAGGGATTATGCTTTGAAATCTTAGTACTTGGCATATTAGAGATCTTCAATAAATATTTGGCAGGCCATATTGGAAATTTTTGAACTAAAAAAATAAGTATGTTATTTTCAATTTATAAAATAGACTGTAAAGTGATAAACATTGTCCATTCAAAGTTTAAAGAAATAAAATGAAAAACATGTCAAAGTAAATATGATTATATTTTTATGGCAAACAGTAAGGATTTTACTGGCTAAAGGACAATTGCTTTGGATTGCCATTTATTTTAATAAAACAACTTTTCATTAGTAATGTACTTTATTTTATAAGGAATCCACTCAATCTGTGTGTGAATATTCTCTAATTTATAACTTATGGAAACATTTCAAAAGATGTCTGTCAAACATTAAGGTGTATCCCCTAAAACAGTTTATTTTTTAGTACTTAAAGGAATTTTTAAAATTGAAATAACACATTTGCTCTCCACTTTCTTTATCCATAGATCAATCAATTTTATTTTATTAAAATGTTAAAATATCAACATGAAGAACTTAAAAGGAAAAAGTGGCTATTAAAACTTCCTCGCCAAATTGCTTCCCTCAATAATACAATCTGCTCCAGTGCATAGTATTTATTTTGCCATGATTGCTATAAATCCAAGTGACTCCATGGGCACTATATGCTCACATTTTGAGTATGATATGGGACTAAAGTATCTATCATTGGTATCAAACATATTGGAAAATAGCAATTTTGTTCTTAACTGTAAATTTATTTTATTTGTATTAATCACAATTGCATGTTTCTGTCTATCTAGTCTTGGAAGATATAAACTCAATGAATTTACATCCTGTTTCATTCACAATGAATTGTGCTCCTGAATTTTAACATGCTATTCCTAAAACTATTAGCTGTGTATCTGCTTTATGAGATGTTCCTACATACGCTGACTGTTCATCAATTTGGTGTCCATACATTTCTTTGAAAGCTATATTATAATTAGAGTTTAGGTTAATACTATTCAGTAACCATAAAACAGACATAAAATAATTATAACTCATTTAGTGAAATTAGAAAAGAAACAATTATTAGACTCCCATTGTGAAGCTTTGCTGTGAGGGATAGATAATCTATCTGCAAGATGTACTTTAAGAACACCATTTTCAAAGAAATAAACTAGATAGATTACTGCTTTGTTTTTGTGCACTTGAGGCAGAAGTGGAACTGAAGGCTTGTGTTGTACATGTGAGTTTCCTGAACTTTCTCGAATGTTTATAGGCAAATTTAAAAATAAATTCTAGGGATAGTATAAGCTTAAGAGAAATTTCTGCTCATCCTAATATTTGTGAAGCTGAGAAATTCTATGTCTGAGAGTTTGCAACTATGCTATGTAAATTGATTTATATTAGGAAAGTATGTTACACATAGATTTACAAAAAAAATGATTTTTTTCTATGGTCTAAGGCACTCAACCCTGTCTGAAAATCTTAATGAACAGTCATTTTTTTTCAGTGCAATCCCGAGTGATTGATTTACTTGACTGCCAAGAAAATGTTTTAGGGTTTACAGTTTGCCTTACTATTCAGTCATCCACTCCTTGGCAAAGGTATGTTCATTCATTCAGGGATAAATGAGAAGAGATGATGTCTAAGACTTGGAAGTATAAAGTGGAGAAAGTAACAAACTTTCTTTGCATTCCCTTTCATTAAACCTGTTTCATCTAAATAATTCAACTGTGATATGAGACCTCCAATGTCCAAGGAAAAAAGTTAGATAGATTAGATAGATGATAGATGATAGATAGATAGATAGATAGATAGATAGATAGATAGATAGATAGATAGATGATAGATAGATAGACAGACAGATGTTTTACAAGAAATAAATCAGCTTTAATATATCTATACATTTAATTTATTTCAATTGTTGCTTAGAAGAATGTCTGGTGGAAAGAATTTATATTTCTAGGCCAGGTGAAATAGCACATTCCGTAAATGAAAAGTCCCTTTTAAAGACCCATCCACACCAACAAAAGCCATTAGGCCCTGAGAGGAAACAAAATCTCTTAGCATTGTCTTTAAGAGAGTCAAGAAAAAGGCCATTATCTTTAATGACCTGCTAATATTTGTGGGGGTTTTTTTGTTGTTGTTAGAATACTGCCAAATCTGCAATATAATCCTAATAAAACAGAAAAAAAAATGTTTTGGTGCATTGCAAATGGGAGGGCGCTGGGGAACAAGCAAAATAAATAAATAAATAATGGGATAAACTCTTTAAACAAGCATTGAGGTCATCATGAATTTTATTTATTTAATAACATAGAAATTCTGATTTGATTCTTATTCAATGAAGAAGCAAAGCTACATCCAGAGAATTATCTCTGACAGCTATGAACAAAAAGGAAGAAAGAAAAGGTTTCCTTCTGAGAGTACTTTTCTGTCATTTAAGCCGTTTACATGTTCCTTTGCTTTTACCTTTCTTTCTTGTTTTCTGACCACCAGGGATCCAATGTTAGCACAGGGTCACTGGGGCTCTGTCCAGCGCTAGACAGATGTTGCTATAGTCAGGGTTTTATGATGACAGAATGAGATTTCCAGAATGCACTAGTGAGTTCTGTGACAATTGTTAAGCTTGTCATTTAGAGCAAATAAAAGGCAAGCCATTGATTACTTTCAACACTCACTACCTTTTCTTTGAGTAAGTGAAATGCTTTTGTTTTTCCTGTCTAAAAATAATAGATAGCAGCCCCCCAAAATAGGCCACATTATTCATAGTCCAAGACTCTAACGCATCATAATTTACATTGAGCTGAAATAAATTAAAAGACTTTTAAGATGAGTTCAGTCTTGCTAGACAAGTAAGGGGAATTAATTGAATAAAAATGCAAAATTAAAAGCAAATGATGAATTTGGCTAATTTCTTCCTCTTCTAGTGTTCCAGTATATTCCTCTGACCATACTCCAGGAAGATTGCTTGAACTAACAGCTGTGAATTATAGGTTTCTATAGTATAGGGTTTTTTTTTTTCTTTTTAGGAAAAAGCATCTGATGAACAGTTGTCTCAAAGATTTAGAGGATTCATTCCAGTTTTTAATAATCTCATGTGGCTTTAAAATATTTTAGTACTTCCTTTCAACATGTTTCTGACTATACAGCTGTGCAATTAGTAGGACAATTGAAATGAGAAGAATGGTATCCTTATTTTTCTATATTACAAGTATTTTTAGGAATCAGATAAGAATTAAAAGCATGATGAAAATACATTATCATTTAATGTGTTTAATAATTTGGTAATTTAATAAAATTGGTCAATTCTTCATTAAAATGACCAAGTCATCTGATTTCTTTGATTTTTAAAAATTAAAATCACTATCTGTATTTGAAATGTCAATTTATTCAAAATCATCAAACAGATTAAGTGTATAAAATATAGCACGGAATAAGAAAAAACTTACTCTGACAAATTATTTTATGTTTGCCATAAATATTTTCCCTGCCACATTCTCTTAGATAAATAAGATACATAATATTTTAGTATTGATAAAATTTAATTATCAGGTGAAATGGTGTGGAAGAAAGTATAGAGAAGATTATAATGATTCTCCAAATAGATTTATTAGTACTCTTATATAAATTAGTGCTGAAAACCTTTAATGCAATATCTAAATTTAAGTATCCACAGTAATTCATATACATGTTGGTGGCATTAACAAAATAATTAATAATAATAATAATAATAATAATAGTAATAATAATAATAATAAAAGCTAGATATTAGAAAAATCATACTGCAATGAAGAAAAAATTTTCCTAAAACATAAATGTGATTCTTATTATAGGTACTGCTTTTTTTATGTTATAAATTCTTAATGCTACCTTACACATCATTTCAATATTAACAATAAAAAAATAGTATTCTGAAAGTGAAAAAGTGTTTGAAGAATGCTATATTTTGTGGAAGTTATCTTGAAAATTAATATAAACTAACCTTTCTAAATTTTCAGGTAATTTAAACCATTCCAATTTAAAGATAAGACTATCGATATTTTATACGAAAAATTAGGATCCAAAGATTTTAGATATAAAACTATAATCTTATTTTTGTACTGCTTTGATTTCATTTTCAAATGCAATACCTTTTCTTCAGTATACTATAACTATTTAAAATATTTTTCAAATTTTATATATAATATTTATTTGTATAACATAATGTATATAATTTATTTGTAACTGATGTTTCTTTTTACATCTATTAGAGAACATATATGATCCTTTTAACTATTCATAAAGTTTATACAGAAAAATACTGTTTATACATAATTTCAAATAAACATAGAATTTTTTAAAATGGCACCTTGATATATCCCCAATATATTTGAAATGTGAATGTTTGTCTTAGGCAAAATCTGAAATATTTTAGTATAAAACAATATTAGCATTCATTGTGAAAAGGTGAGAACTGTGTTCTGTGTTTTAACTGTAATCCTAACATGATAAAACAAGCATGAACTTCCATCTTTCCCCTCTGTTTCCAGATCACTTCAGAGTCCTGTGGTGCCCTTCAATCTCAACTTAATCCCTTAAAGAACTCTTTGTTAATTTATTTTATTTTCATAATTTTAGTTATTTTTACTCTCCATTGCACCTCAGTAAAATATTGAGATTTTTTAGATGAAAGACAAAGCAAACTCATGAGGAAATCTGCAACAGTAAGCAGTAAGATTAGGATATTTTTTAAGTGTCAAGACTTGTGTGTCCTTTCATACAAATAGAAATAATATTGTCAGAATAAAAATATAATTCTCCACCATTTTGAAAATAAACTACATGTTCATCTTTTTGGAGTTAAGAGATTTTTTTCTCCAAAAAGAGTGTTATTTTCTAGGTTACTTAGTAAAAGTGAAATATAAAAGTGAAGTCTAAACTAATCAAGATATAACTTCGGTCATGAGATACAAACAAATCTCCAAATGATGCCATTATAATTAATTACCAGTTTACATAGTCACATTTTCTATTAGAATAAACTTCAGTCACCAGAAGGATAACTGACACAGAAACATAAAATTTGCTGAGCTAGGCTAAATCTAAAAATACAAGTTTATTCTGGTTAACAGTGAAATAAAAGCACAGGCAAATGTTAAAAATAAATATTTCTCATACGCTGTAGTGCAAATAATTTAAATATATGGCAGAATATAGTTAAATTTGAACATTAGAGGTGATATGAATTTTTTTTTCTTCAGAGTACATTATAACATTAATTCTTTTAAGCCATGTCAGTTCCACAGAAAATTAAAAGAAAAAAAAAAGAGAATAAAGTGAAGGAGGGATATAAGAAAGGAGAAAGAAAAAAAAGAAAGAAAATTAAAAACATAAGAGGAGGAGCAGAAAGCTAAACAAAATTGAATACTGCTGTAATTTTGACATATTGTTCGGTTGGTCAGGTAAACATTTTTTTTACAGCAAATTCAGAAAAAGACTTCTCTTTGTAGGATGACAATTCTAATAATATTTAACTAACATTCTTTCTCTAAATCAAATTTATACACTTTGTTTACCTTATCATATTTTTCTATAATTGATCTCAATTTTTATAGCAGTAAATTAGCACAGACGTCTGTAACAGAAGGAGGCTCTCCAAATAAATGGAGACATCTGTCTTTTTGAAGAGGGACAGAGAGCCTATAAGAGGAACGAAGCAAAAAGAAAGATTCCCTTATGCAGTCAGAGCAAAGTGAGAGGCTGAAGTGATTCTGACTTCTTCTATTCAAAACCCAGGTGGTATTGTTGCACTGATATTATTATGGGAAAGGGGGAAAAATTAGGTGGCATGTCACACACACAAAAATAGTATCCAAAATTGGAAAAATACTGAGAAAAATATTCATTACAAATGTAGATATCACTGCACATCTTAAAATTACTTTGAATTACATGAATTCTATACAGATTAAAAGATCAGACAGAAGCTAGATATTCAGTGTTGATATAATTCCTGTGATGTGTCATTCCAAAAACAAAGTTCTAGTTAGTGGTTACAAAAAATAAAATTACCACCGATTGGCTCTGTCCAAAAATACTTTGTTTAAGCAACAGAATTTATTTTCTATGATCAAATATAATCCATTTGTAGAAACTAAATATTCATGAAAAGTTGTTGCAATAAAAACTGTCTTCAAGAATGTTAGAGTTTAAAGACATTTAAAGGTGAAAAGTACTTTGAAAATCACATAGTTCATCTTCCATATTTCATATATGAGAAAACCAAGACCTGGAACTATTAAATTTTATTATCCAGAAATCTCCTAACTACTGATATAGATTGATAGATAAGATAAAGATATATAAGATAGAAAAGACAGATGAAAGACATATATGATATAGTTATAAATATAATTACATCTTATCTATATCAATGTATCTATAATTATATCTTATCTCCATCTATTTATTTACCAATCTAGATGAGATCAATTATAAAGTTCTATTTTAACATGATGTTAGTTATCATAAAGAAAATTTTCTAATTATGTCATAATCAATCTCTCTTTCAAAAAAAATATTTAACCTGATATGTTTCTTAAAATTTTTCACTGACAATCATAGGTGTTACCTCTTTTTCATTTTCCAAATGTATCACATATATTTATATATAATTTTTATAGCCCCAAATTTCCAATCCATTCAATAAATAAATCATTATTCACAGTATTTCATTAAAATTTGAGTTAATGTTTTTGAAACAGTGAATACATCTTCTGTGTCAAGAATATATTCATTAGCTTATTAGAAGAAGGATTGAACTCCAGTTTTTACTATTATTCCCATTTTTTCTGACTCTATCTGTAATGATTGGTCCAATCCATATTATTGCTTACTTTTGCCTATTAATATTAATAGCACTTCTTTCTATTAGTCTCTTGGTACACACTGATGTTTTATGCATAATGATGCTTAAATTTAATTGAGCTGTAAGTTTCTGTTTAATTATGAGGCTCTGTGATATCTTCTGCATGTTTTTTTTGCCTATGGTTACTCTGGAATTTCTCTATAACCCATTGAAAATAAAATCCTTCATCTATTAAACTCTTAGTAGGCAAGCCATTTTTAAAAGAAAGACTAATTATAACTTTGTATTTTATCAAAAGTCTTTCTTTAAACACTGTCCTTAATGGTCTAGCTCTTACCAGAAAAGTCGTTGGCTTGAAAATCAAATATATATTTAAGCACAAATAAAAGTGTCACATTTTAATGATGCTGTGTTTCCACTCTAGGTTAGTTGTGGTCAAGCGGTGCTTACTATTTTCCATAGCTGATATCTCAGTGTGAGAGTTATTCTAATGAGTTAGGGGTACAGAAGTTTCTACTGTACCAGACATTCCATCAACAACTTCACAATTAAACTTGTAAACTCTTCATTGTGTGTAATGTCTACAGCTAAAATTTTAAAATTATTGATTAATTATCTGGATAACATTCTTTTACGTTAAATCATTCTCAGCCACTTTGATATTAAGTATAGTTTTTCCTCTTGTTAAAGGATAAAGATGCAGTTGTCCAAAAAGAATTAGAAACTAAAATTTTGAGTCTTCAAATTAAAACCTTGAAAATAACAGTGATTATAGAGGAAATGATGTTTTCTAGCCCCTTATTAACTGAGTCATATTTCAAAAGTTATACTTTCAGTAATCTGTCTAGTTAACTGGATTTTAGGGGATCACTATGGGATAAAATGTCCTTTCCTATTTCTTCCATGATAATCACCAATCAATTAAGTATTTCTTAAAATGTACATTAGGACAGAACTTACAGTGAAATAGATGTTCTGTATGAATTCTGGAGATAGTTTCTATGACTTAGTCCCATAGAATTTTCATGTATTTATTACTTTTCCTTCACCATTTGGGCAAAAGTGCCTTAAGAATGGGTATGAATATGCATGAGTTAAATTCTTGGTGTCTTCAATTGGATTTCCTAAAAGCAGAGCCTGAGACAAAGATTCAGTTGCGCATATGAACAATATTACCAAGAAAAATCTGTAATAAGGAAGAAATGCAACATAAAGGAGGAAACAGGAAATAGTACAAGCAAGGGTAGAGCTTTTGATAAAGTTAAGCCGTGGCCGGAACCATAGTGATGAGGCTCTCCTCATAGTTGTCTCAGGTTGAAGCAGGGAGATCTTGCAGCCCATATAAATTCCTGTTGGGGGGTTGGAGGAGGTCATGTAACCTTCCACACATCCTCTGTGAGGTAGTTCCTTTCAAACTAGATCAAGTCTCTTGACAAGTTTACAAGTATAAATTAGTTAGTTACAGAAATTTAAGCATATGGGGGATAATTAAAGCAAGGTAAAAATGTTAGCATGTCCACTTGGAGATGCTAATCATTTAAAGCAGTGGCTCTTAGAATGTAATCTATGAAGAAGCAGCAGCAATACATAGAAAACATGTATATGCAGCTATAATAATCAGTGAAAGAAAAGCCATATAGAGCAATAAAAATAAATAAATAAATAGAGTTCAGAAAGAGATCCACATAATTATGGGTAATTGATTATGGTTAATTCAGCTGAGGTGCTGACGTAACATAATGGCAGAAAAAAATAGCCTTTTCAACAAAATGGCAATGCCCTAATTGGCATGTTAATTATCAGTTGTTATTATAAAAAATTACATGAAACATAGTGGCTTAAAATAATAATATTTATCTCACAGTTTCAGTAGATGAGGAATCTGGGCAAAATTTAGCTGAGTGCCTCTGCTTCAAACTCTCTCAGAGGCTGTAAGCAAGCTGCCAGACATGGCTGTACCCCTCTCCAGGCTCGACTGGGAAAGGATCTGCAATGGTCTGAATCTGTGCTCCCTGAAAGTTTATATTTTGATATCCTAAGCTCCCAAAATGATGGTATTAGTATGTGGAGGCTTTGAGAGATCATTAGGTCATGAAGGTGGAGTTCACATTAATGTAGTTAGCGTTTTTATAAAAGAGGTCCCACATTGCTTCCTAGAGCCTTCCGCCATGTGAGGACACAAGTAGAGGTGTGCATTCCAGAAGAGGCCCTCACCCAATCATGCTGTCACCCCGATCTCAGACTTCCAGCCTCCAGAACTGTAAGCAATACATTTTTGCTGTTTATAGCTACTCGGTTTGTGGTACTTTGTTATAACAGCCTGAATGGACTGAAATTGGAACTGTTACTAGGATCCATACATGGTTATTGGCAGAACGTAGTTCCTCACAAACTTTTGGACAGAGGGCTTCAGTTTCTCATGGGCTATTGTCCAGAGGTTTCCCTCAGTTTCTTGCCATATGAAATTTCTGTATTAGGAAAACTCAGAACATATAAAATTGGAATGGAGAGAGAGAGAGAAGGACAGAGACAGAGGGAGACAGAGACAGAGAGATAGAGACACAGAGAGGACAAAAAGAAAATTATAATCTTATATCCTAATATGCAAATGGCATCCCATCATTTTTACCATATTTGATACATTAGCAGCAAGTCACTAGGTACCGTCCACACTCAAGGGGAATGACTACTTACACAACAGTATGAATATCAGGAAACAAGAATTATTGGTAGACATTTTAGAAGCAGGCAACCTCAGTCTACTCACTGGTCCCCAGTAATTTATTTCCTTTATGAATGCAAAATATATTCATCCCATTCCTCAGATTTGCAAATATTCTATTCCATACAGTAGCAGCTTAAAGTTCCATCATCTGTGTTAGGTCCAGATGAGGCACCTCGGGTATCATTCCTTAAGTGCAGCTCCTAGAGCACAGTTCCACTTAATCAATAGACTTGTAATTAATAACTAAAGTTATCTGTTCCGCAAATACTCAATATACAACCGTGAGACAGGAATATGATAACTGCTAGAAATGGCCATCAATATAGGAAAAAAAATGGTTACTCTTATCTTGGTGCCATATATAACAATTAACTTAAAGTAGATCATGGACATAGACCTGCAATTGGTAAAATATATAAATTCCAAAAGAAAACATAGTAGAAAATCTTAATATCTCTCTGTTAGGCAAAGATTGTTTAGTTATATGTATTACGTTTCTTTACATTTTGTATGTATATACATCATATATTTTATTATGTACATATACACACATATAAATTGAATTTTATCAAAGTTAGAATCTTCATATCAAAAATGATACTGTTAAGAAAGAGTAAAGACAAGCAATAGATAGGGAAAAGATCTTTACAAAGTTATCATCTGAGGAAAGACATATATTCAGAACAAAGAATTTTTACGAATCAATTAAAAGAAGTAAAAAAAAAACAATAAAATGGGCAAAAAAAATGACACTTCACTGAAAAAGATACGAGGATGGTAAATAAGCACATAAAATAATTCTTAATATTGTTAGAAATTAGGAAAATGAAAATTAAAACCACTACATGCCAACTAAAAATAAACCAGCTAAACTCTTAATTAAATTGAAAATACTGAGTGTTGGTATGTGGAACAAGTAGAACTTGCATACATCTCTATTGGGGAGTGCAAAATAATATAGCTCTGTGAAAAAATAGTTTGTCAATCTCTTATGAAGTGAAACATACATGCACATACACACACATCGACAGACACCACAATAATTCCACTCCAAGTTATTTACTCAAGAAAAATAGAAATATGCCTACCCAAATATCTGTTTGTTAAAATGCCTTCAACTCACTCTTAGAGGTCTGGAAATATATGGCCCATGTAGGGAATTTATTCATAATCACCAAACCTGGCAACATCACAAATATCTATCAACTCTTGTACAATGAAATATTATTCAGCAATATTAACAAATGAACTAACGATGCATGTAACAATATGGATGAATCTACAAAGCCTTAAACTAAGTGAAAAAAGCCAGGCACGAAAGACTGCATACTGAATGATCGATCCTATTTTCATTGTATTTTATTCTGGAATAGGCAAAACTATAGAAAAAGAACTTAATGACTGCCAGGCTCTAGTAGGAGAAGAAAGTCACTGATGGGAAGGTACACAGGGCACCTTTTTGAGGTGCTGATAATATTCTATATTCTGTATTATGGTTGTGGTAATTATCATATGGCTGTATGTACTTGTCTAAGTTTATTAAAGCAAGTATTTAAGTAAACTTTAATATATTTTCATAGTATTTTCAATATATATAATTTAGAAAGGATACTATGAGAAGAATGTGAAAGGTTGCATTAAGCAATGCTCTCACTGAAGCAATTAGAAAAAGCTAAATATATTTCAAAAATCATTTTCACAGTCAAGTACTTTTAAATGAACAAGAGTTAGATGAACTACTTTTCCAGAAAGTAGAGAACATTTCCAATGAGACCTCATGTTCATCAGATATTTGCCCCTAGAGATATTTGCCAAATTATGGGCATTTTCCAGTCATAGATTGATCAAGCTTACTCCAGACTTACATACTCCAAAGTGGTAAAAAGAAACCAGCTAAATCTTAATGGTCTAGCAGTATAGGAGTGATAATTTAGAAATTTGAGAAACCTCATCATTAGGCTAGTGTTTCCTCAAAGATATTATAGAATTTCAAGGCTATATAGAAGAAACCAGAGTTATTTGAAAAAATTTTTAAAAGCAGCATAAAACATCCTAGAATATAACAAATCTTGGAAAACAAATACCTGTTAGGGTAGAAGACTATTTCAGAAACTTGGCCGGCCTCGCCTTCAAGATATTTGCCAAAAATTATTTGTCCATATAAATATGGGTTTACTTCTGGACCTTTGATTCTGCTCCACTGGTCCGAGTGTCTGTTTTGCTGCCAATACACTGTCGTTTTGATTACTGTCACTTTGTAGTATAATTTGAACTCCGGCAGAGTGATGCCTCCAGCCTTGTTCTTTATCCTCAGGATAGCTTTAGCAATTCGGGGTCTTTTGTGCTTCCATACAAATCTAAAGATATTTTGCTATATTTCTTTAAAAAATCCCAATGAGATTTTGATGGCGATTGCATTAAATCTGTATAATGCTTTAGGTAATATGATCATTTTAATTATGTTGATTCTTCCAATCCAAGAACACAGAATACCTTTCCATTTCTTTGTATCTTCTTCAATTTTCATTATATAGGTCCTTCATTATATAGGTCCTTCACATGTTTCATTAGATTTATTCCTAGGTATTTTATTCCTTTTGTTGCAATTGCAAAAGGAATTATTTTTTTCCACTTCTTTTTCTGACATTTTATTATTAGAGTATAGGAATACTATGGATTTTTAAACATTGATTTTTGTATCTAGAAACTTTACTGTATTTGCTTATTGTTTCTAGTAGTGTTCTTGTGGAGTCTTTAGGGTTTTTATGTAGAGAATCATGTCATCCACAAATAGTGACAGTTTAACTTCTTCTTTTCCTATTCGGATGCCTTTTATATTTTCCTCTTGCCAGATTGCACTCACTAGGATCTCCAATGTTATATTGAATAACAGTGGTGATAGTGGACAGCCTTGCCTTGTTCCTGATCTTAGAGGGAAGGTTTTTAGTTTTTCACCATTAAGAAATATTGCCATTTGCGACAACATGGATGGACCTTGAAATAATCGTGCTAAGCAAAATAAGCCAGACAGAAAAAGTTGAAAATCACATAATATCATTTATATGTGGGATATAAACCTAAAAGCAACAAAAGAACAGGACAAACAGAGACTCATGGACATGTACTATAGATTTTTGGTTACCAGAGAGTAAAGGGTGAGGGAAGGGGGAGTTAGATGGGTTAAAGGGGGTCAATTGTGTGATGACAGAAATAATCTAACTATGGGAGGTGAACACACAAGTGTAAATATATACATGCCTTATTGTTAAAGTGTACGGCTTAAACTTATTGGATTTCCTTAACCAATGTCATCATAAAATATATATATTTGCCAGATTTTAGTGTTGTATGGGTTTAAAAACTTGAGAGCTGGGTTGGGAAACTTTAGAAGGTAAAACTCAGTTTCCTGCAATCTCAAAAAGATAAAGATAGAAGGAAAAACTAGGCTTTCAATTAAAATCTCAAGAGGGCCATGCTAAGAAATGAGGTAAAAAGATAAAATAAATCTTAGCAACTACAACCAAGTTCTGCAACAAATCAATTATGATTTCGCTGAGATTTCAGCCCTTTTCTATCTGTCTAGCAGAGGAAAGAGGAAGACCCTTAGGTGGAGGGTAATAATATCTTGAACTTCTGTGTCTCCTTTATGTATAATAGCTGGCATACACAAAAAAAATATTGTATACTAAGCTGAGATGAGCCAGAGACTTAAGCAAAAATTAATAATCAAGATAAAACAATACATTTATTTACCAATGAACTATAGATATTATTAGAGTTAGCAAGCAAGCACTTTAACTATACATGATTATTATGTTTAAGAGAATAGAAAATAAATAAGGAAAATATAGAGAAAAAGGAAGAAGATTTAAATAGAATATTGGAAAATATCAAAACAAACATTCCATACCTGAAAAATAAGATATTTGAAATTTAAGTCTCAATGTATTGGGTCGAACAGTAGACTGCAAGCAAATTAACGCAGGATTTGTAATCTGAAAGACAGTTTAATAGAAAATGTGAAAATTAAAGCAAAGAAAGGTAAAAACTAGATGAAAAAGAAAAGGGACAAAGCATAAGAGTCATGTAAAACATGTTTAAAGGTTCTAATATACCTGTAATAAGCGTCATAGATGAAGAGGAGGAAGAGAATGGGCATAATATTTGCAGAGATAATGACAATGAATTTCCAAATGTATTGGAAATGTCAACTCATGAATTTGTGAAGATTAGCAAACTCTAAAAAGAATAAATTGCAAAAACGAAAAATAAAATAAAATACCCATTAAGAAAACTATTAAAAATAAAAGAAAATCTTCAAAGCAGGTAGAAGAAAAAATATATTATTTTAACAGTTATACAAGACGACTGTGAGATGACTAATCAATAGAAATTATGAAATACAAAACAATAAAATGGCATCTTACTGACAGCAAATAACTGTTAATCTAGATTATCCAGGTAAAACATTCTTTCAAAAGGGAAGGTAAACAGAGGCAATTTCTGATAGAGATAATTTGCCACCACCAGACCCTCACTAAAAGAAAAGCTAAATTAAAATCTTCAGGCAAAAGGAAAAAAGTCTTTAAAAGAAACATGAAAATGGAGGAAAGAAGAATTTTTTTAAATGTAAATATATTGGAAAATATAAGTAACCAGTAATTATACAAAACAATAATTGCAATGGTTTATGTGGTTTACATTATAAATAAACTAAAATGTACAACCATAATATTGTAAAATCTGGGGGACTTAGAGAAGACAGAATGTAAATATTCTGATGTTGTACAGTATTTCATAAAGTAACAATTTTCATAGTAAAAATCAATAACAAATACTTAAAGTCAATAAAAATTGATTTTAATAACAGTAACAAAAGGGCAATAATACATGGTGGTAAAACAACAATAAAAAATGGTCACCTATAATCACTAGTATGAGAATAATTAAGTAATCATAATGATATAATTGAAGAAAAAATAGAATGTGATATTTGATTAATCAAAAAGAAAGCAAGAAAATAACTACAAAAGTAAAATAAAATGAGCTGAATAAAAAATAGTATGGTTGTGGGTATATATAAATATACCAATATTAATTTAAATAGACTATAAGTAAACTTTTGGGATTTTTAAAACTGTTTAAAAATATACACATATGCTTAATTTGCTTACAAACTGCAGGGAGAGAAAAATTTTAAAGTATAAGGATGAAAGTATAAAAATATTAACTAAAGGATATTAGTTGTAGTTATACTAATATTAGACACATTTAGCTTAACTAAAAAGTATTCATAGAAATAAAACAATTTCATCATTAAGGAGTCGATCCAATATTTAACAATCCTAAATTTGTATGTACCCAATAACAGTGTCAAAATAGATAAAATAAAAATTCAGAAAATTAAAGTGGGAAATGGATGAATCTCACTAGAGTATATGGATAATGTAACACTTCTCTCAGATATATGGATATGGATAATGTAACACTTCTCTCAGATAGAGAACATTTCAAAAATATGAGAATAATACTATACAAGATTTGGAAGCATAATTCATTTAATGTAATTCAATAAATCTTATATTTACAGGTGAAATATCTGAAACTTTACCTCATAGTTTGGGAATAAAACAAATTTAAAAAGAATCTGATTCTTTTTTCATGTTTGACTGCTGGGAGATCTCAAGCCCCACTGCCTCCCCTCACCTTTTGGCTCACATTCAGGAAAGCAGATAAAAAAGTCCAGGTGCTTTCTCCTTTGGCTCTGATGGAGAGTTCAAACCACCCAACACCCAGCCTGAATGAGGGAACCCTCACTCCAACAAATATAGAACTTCAAACCAGTCATTCCTCCTGTCTCTCTTCAGCTATTTTTACGCTTGCATAGGAGCCTGCTCTGCTTTCCCTAGAAAGCCTCATTATGTAAGTAATAAATGTTTTCATACCCTTTTGGTGTATGTGTGGAATCACCAGTCTCAATATCCAAATCAAATACTGGGTGGCGTGTCCATGTGCATCAACGGGGTGCTACCACTACTTCTGTTACATATTGTACTGGAGGTTTTAGTGAGTGGAAACCACACACACACACACACACACACACACACACACACACACACACACGCACACATACACATGCACACACGAGAATTTTTACTACCCATTATCAATTGTTAATATAAAGCTTTAGCAACTAATACTCATTATGATAGCAGAATTTGGCATAACAACAAAAAATTAGCAAGTGGAACAGAATGAGAAGCACAGGAACAGATGAATACATAACTAGTCTTATGATTTATAACAAAAGTGACATGCAGTTTATTGTAGAAAAAAATGGTGTTTTCAGTAAATGGAACTGAATGAATTATATTTTTTTGTAATTGTTCTCTTGCCTTCTTTCTGATTAACCATTTTTTAAACTAAGTAGATTTGTTATTCATATGAAAAAAATAAATTTAGAACTTTTCTTATAGCAAATACACAAGATATTCCATGTGGATTGCAGTTCTTTTTCATTAATTAATTATTTCAACTGAGGTATAATTAGCATATAACATATTAGTTACGAGTGTACAACATAATAATTCAGTATTCATATATATTGTGAAATGATCATCGCAATAAGTCTAGTTAACATCTGTCACCATACATAGTTCCAAAAACATTTACCTTGTGATGAGAACTTTTAAGATCTACTCTCTCAGCAACTTTCGACATGCAATAAAGCACTATTAACTACAGTCACCTGGCTGCCCATTACATCCCCATGACTTATTTTATAACTGGAAGTTATAAAGTTATAACTGTAGCTTTTGAATCCATTCACTCATTTTGCCCAGCTTCCACCACCCCCCTTCCCCCACACACACCTCTGGTAATCACCAATCTGTTCTCTGCATCTATGAGCTTGTTTTGTTTTGTTTCTTTGTTTTTTAGATTCCTCATATAAGTGAGATTATATAGTATTTGTCTTTCTCTGTCTGACTCATTACACTCAATGGTACTGTAAAGCAATTAAGTGTTAATCGAAAAATATAGAACCTCTTCATGACTTTGAAGCAATTTTTTGCAAGATCCAAAAGTGCTAACCATATAATAAAATGTTGATTAATTAAAATATAATTAAGAATTTCTATGTATTATCCTAATACATAGCTTAGGATAATGTGTATGCAAAACATACTACTGGTAAAATATGTTTTATATTGTATGCAGAACATATTTTTTAAAAAAACTTATAATTAAGAAAAAGCTCATCTTTAAAAACTGGACTAATGGCTTGAACACAAGAAAATATTATTCACATATCCAGTATAAGTAAGAAAAAGTGTTAAATTTCATTACTTATTGTTGACATGCAAAATAAGACCAGATTAATACATTACTATCTACCAATTGGAAAGGCTAAGATTAAAAAGAAATAAAATAGCAAGTGTCGATAAGGATGTAAACCAATGAAAATTATGATGAACTCCTAGTAGAAACATAAATTAGTATAACTAGTATAAAAGTCTGACATCATCTTATAATTAAGATGATCTTAATTATAGATCTTAAGTAGATCTTAAGTAGATCTTAAGTAGATCTTAATCTACTTGGGCTGCCATAACAAAATCCCATTGCCTGATATCTTAAACAACAAAAATTTATTTTCTCACAGTTCTTGAAACTGGTAGTTCATGGTCAAGGTACTAGCAACGTTGGTGTCTGGTGGGAGCTTTCCCCTTGGGATTCAGACAGTCCCCTTTTCGTTGTGTGCTCACATGGCCCTTCAGCATATGAATTTTGGGGAGACACAAACATTCCATTTATTTTTCCCTTGACACCCCAAAATTCATATCCTTCTCATATGTATAATACATTCGTTTTATCCCAATAACCCCACATTCTTGATTCATTCTAGCCTCAACTCTAAAGCCTAAAGCCCAAAGTCTCATCTAAGTATCACCTAAATTAAGTAATGAATGAAACTTGAGATATGATTCATCCTGATGCAAAACTTCTCTCTAGCTCTGAATTTGTCAGATCAGACAAGTAATGGCTCTTAAGCAAGTCCAAACTTAGCAAGGCAAGTTCCACTAGATATTAGGGTTCCAGAATAGTACCCTTTGATATGATATCCTACCTTCTAGTCCCACTGGGGTAGCAACCTTGCCTCTGTGGCTCTGGATAGTGGACATGCTCCTGGGTGCTATCAATATAATGGGATGTTACTCCTGTGATTAGATTATGTTATACAGCAACTGTGAAAAGATGTTTCAGACATAAGGAAGTCCTCTAATCAGTTTACTTTAAGTTAATAAAAAGTGAGAATATTACATCTGGTCCTGAACTAATCAGATGAAACCTTTAAAAGAAGGTCTAGTGATCAGAATTAGGAAAAAGCCAGAGAGATTTCATGTACCAGAGATGCTCTCCTGTTGTCCTTGGTGAAGCAAACAGTCATGTTTTGGAGAGAGTCACATGGGAAAATATAGTAGACATCTCCTTTATTTTTTAAAATTTTTATTTTTCAATTAGAGTTGAGATTCAACATTTTTTTATATTAGTTTCAGGTATACTGTATAGTGGTTAGACTTTTATATAATTTACAAAGGGATCCCCTCAATCAGTAGGTGGGTACTAGACTTATCAGAGGGATATTTAATAAGTTAAAAGAATGTCTAACCACTATGCCGTACATCTGAAACTAATATAATATTGAATGTTAACTGTAATTGAAATTTTTTTTTAATGAAATTTTTTTTAAAAAATCACTGTTTGCTATGGGAGAAAGTCAAACCTGAAGACAGGAAGGCTGCTTAGGAGACTATTGCACCATTCCAGGAAAGAGATTTTGGTGACTTGGTCTAGGACAGTAGCAGTGGAGATGAAGAGTATTGGGCATATGTGAGATATATTTTTCTGGTATAACACACAGAATTTGCTAATGGATTAAATGTGGGTGGATATTAAGGATGATGTCTAAATTTCAGTTTGAGTTAAATGAAAAGCGTCATTCATTGAGAGTGGGAGAATTGTAGCAGAAATAGGAAAGAGATAAGAGAAGTGAACTAAGAGTACTGTTTAGATGCATCTTAGACATCAAATGTAGTACTCACCTGACACTATACATAGTTATTACAATATTATTAAATGTATTCCTTATGCTGTACTTTACATCCCCATGACTATTTTGTAACTACCAATTTGTACTTTCTTATTCCCTTTTCACCCAGTCTCTCAAACCCCCACCCCGCATCTGGCAATTATCAGTCTGTTCTCTGTATTTGCGTCTGTTTCTGTCTTGTTTGTTTAATATATTTTAATTTCTCCTAAAGAGTAAGCAGGTAGATTATAAAGGTCTCTATACAGCTTTCCAATGCCAATGTACCTAATACAATCTCTTAACTTACATATTACAATAAATATCTATTAGAATTTCAGAACTTAGAAAAAGAAAGCCATTGCTTACTCTAGTATACTGAAATGGATCTAGTAGCTGCCCTTACTAAAATCATTTAAAAATGCACCCTTCCAACGTGAAGTATACTAAAATCTTGTCATATAATGTTCAAGTGTTTTGGTTTTTTTTAAAGAGATAAGAAACAAATTATATTCTGTGATACAAAGCATAAGAAACAGGGTGGGATCTTGTGCATTAAGGTAGAACCTAATTACCCAGAGCGAGGCATGTGAAACAGCAGCACCAGCAGCTTGGTAGAAATAAAATCTCAGGCTCGGCCTCATGACTACTGAATCAAAATATGCATTTTCAGAAGATTCCCAGGTACTCTGCCTGCACTGTAAAGCAGTAGTTTTCAACTCTGGTTGTACATCAGAATCACCAGGAAGTTATAGCACAAAACCAAACAAATTAAAACCAAAATATAAACAAACAACAGAGGCAAAATGACAATAAAAACAATAACAAACAACAACCCTCATGTTTAAGTCACACCACAGAACAGTTAATTAAACTACCATTTAATTGGTCTGGGGATGGATTCCAGCCATCTAGACACAGAACAGTATTTTAAAGTTCTGCCAGGTGATTCTGATGGGCAGAAGTGTTGCAAATCACTGTTCACCATCTACTAAGTATAGAATCTGGTAATGTCTGTACACGTTTTCTTCTTAGAGACTGAATTCCTGCAGCTGAGTCATAGTCCAAGATTCAAACCTCTTTACAGACAGCCCAAACAACCAGTGTGCCCGCACTCCAATCTTAAATTTCCTAGGACTCCCCTTTGTCCTACTTTGCCTGTCTATCAGGAACTAAAGTTGTCTTGTATCTTTGAAATTAACTACTATTCTGGAATATAATCATATGTTTCCAGACACTAAACATGGCAAAGAAGAACTCCAGTTTCTGGCTCTTCCCAGATCTTCTTCATGCCAGTCCTTCAGTAACCAGCTCAGACATTTGTTCCATGGGCTGGACAATGACCAACTATTTTATACTTTTCCTCTTATGTATTTTTTTTATAGTATTAGCATAAGTTGCTATGTATTAGTTATTTATGAATCAAACCATTGCTAATTGCGTTACATACATTAATTACCGATTAATCTCTACCAAAAAAAAATAATAATATTAGTTGATTCACTGCTTTGCCGCTTGTTTGGAATTCAAGGCCTAATCATGAAAATTGATAACCCCTTGTTGCTCATCAATGAATTAACTACATTATATTACTTAAAAAAAAAGTAATTTCTCTACATGAATCCCATTCTTTTAGTCTTCTATAAGTGCTCATTCCTTGCAGGCAAAGAAAAAAACATATACTCCATGCATTCCATAAATAAAATACTTATTTCTACTTCAAAACACTTTGGCCAAATGTGTGATATAAATGTTATTTGTAATGGGATATATGTTTATACCCATGGGTATTTAATCCATATCACTTAAATCCATTAATCTATTAATAGCTAAACATTGAACAGTATCCACTTTAAAAACAGTTTGATTTAAATCATATAATTCTGCCAATTTATTTAACCCTACACTTTTCAAATGAGTTTATGTTAAATGCATTTCTTCATAGAATAATCTCAGCTGGATACTTCCACTCAATTCTGTACACATGTGTTGAGTACCTTTTGTGTGTCTACATGAAATGAACTTCTATGTGTAAAGCATTCTGACACCTCTGCAATGTCTGTCAGTGCTGAGATGAAGAAAATCTGGAACAGAAGGCATATTTAGATCAGAAACTGAATAAATATTACCAAAGCCAACTACTGAGATGATGCAGAAAATAGAATAGTGTTTGTATATTGCACAAGGTTGAGCAGATGTTTTTTGAAATAAAAGAGAAGGCCTAGAAAGTTTAGACTGGGTCTTGATAGGTAATGATACTTGTATACGTCTCATTTGGATAGAAGGACACTGAATGTTTCAGAAAGCGCTGCTGTGAGATACTGAATAACTGCACTGTGATTCTGCATGGTTGGTCCATGTATGAGGTATAACAATAACAACAAAAACACCCCATAATGCTAGATGTTAGGGCTGACTAAGAAACTAGAGAAAAATGAACCACATAAGTAATGTGACAGTGTCTTTTACTTACAAGGGGCTGCAAAGACAGGCAATGATGATGTAGTGTCAGCAAGATAAATAAATCATCCTTCCTGCCTTTTAGAATCTCCTAACTTAGGGAATAAACCCATAAATAAAATATCCAGTAACTTAAGATAACAAATAAAACTCTACTGTATAGACTGTAAACACAGATTTTGGCAAACATCTCTACAAAAATTATAAGGTTTAGTTTAGGAACTGAATACCAAATCCAACTAATAAACTTTTCCCTACAACGACTCTAAAGCTTTGTGGTTTATGATACATTACATTACTAGAAGACTGAGAATATCTGCATAGTAATAAAAATTTTAATGTTAGTATTTGTGAATCTATTATATTTTAAAAGAGGGGCTCTGGTTTAGAATGTCTGGGTTTGATAAATCCACCACTTATTAGCTGTTTGTCTATGGGCAAGTTTCTGAACTTATCTGTTCCTAATTGCCTCGTCTATAAAACAGATGTAATAATAGCAGCCACTTCTTTGGATTGTTTTAAGGTTAAATAATTTAATATATGTTATAGAATTATGCCTGAATACAATAAGAACTAAAAAAAATTTGATATTATCATTGTTATTATCCAGTAGAAATAATAAATCATGCATTATCATTACCACAGTATTTCTTTACTCCTTCCTACAAAATCTTTATTTTTGATAATATCCTGAAAACTATCTTCCTATTAACATTAAAAACTAATGCTCCTTAATAACATTAAAATAGTGTCTCTCTAAGCAAATCACATCATAGTGACATAACATTATTTATGTTTTAAATTGAATTTCAATAAAAATTTCATAAAAATACACGCTGAATAGTCAAACATAAGACTGGTATGATAATGCACAGATATCTGGGATCGAAACTTTAATGAACCAAAGACATTCAGAAAACATAAACAAAGGAAGTATAAAAATAAAACCAATGCTAATAGGGAAATGCTATACACAGTTTTAGGATTTCTTATTTTAAAGACATGCTCAACAATACAGAATGCAAACTGGTAGTGATATTTTTTGGCATGATGGAAGAAAAAGAAAAAAGAAAATTCTCATAATTTATCTATGTAGATTCTGCCCTTTCTGACACCTTAAAAGCCTCTGACAATTTTTCTTAATGTACATTCTTGGGTAATGTTGCAATAGCACAACTTGAATCTTTAGATTTGAAGACTAATATTTTACTCTAGTTTTCCTTTTGTCAAGTGCAGTATGGTAGATGAGCTAAGCTCATTACAAACCACATTATCAAAAGGTGAAAATAGTAATAAGGCTGCCTTGCAAAATGCATGACAGATTAAAATGCCGAAGACGAATTATGTGGACAACTCAGAAAACAAGGGAATTTTAGCATTAGCTGAGACTGTTTTGAAGAAAAGAGAAAAAAGTGAAGGAACACATTCCCTGATCAAGAAAACGGTTGCATTCCAATTCAGTAAGAGATATATTCATCAATGTTGATGGCAATGAGAGATATAGTGAATGTATAAAAGTTTAAAGGATGAAACTATCACTTGGAGCTTCACCTAAATATTCTCTCAGGTGCCTTAAACTGTGAAATTAAGAAACCATAGGCGATATCCTGGTTTTTGACCTCTCTATTCAACATTACTTGGTGCTGCCATGCATCCTACTGTAGATAATGCCTAGCTGTTTTTCTTAACAACTCCCTGAAAAATGCCTTTATTGTCCTTTTATACCCTTGCTAAAAAAAAGTGAGGAAAAAAAAGTTCAAAATATTTATGGAACACTCAGCTTTTTCTAGGTGATTCTTTCAAAGCTAAAAACCAAAGTCAAATGCTCACTCCTGCTCCATATTGGCCTCATATGGGATGTGGCTCTTCTTTGCTTCTCACGTCTTCTTCGTTGCAGGCTGAAGAAGCAGCTGAATTCTGGGACACTACTCCCATGGCAGAGGAAAAAGAAAATGGCGGAACCACTTCACAGCTCATAAATTTCTACTTAGAAATGCTGTTAACATTTTAGTTTTATACCATCGGCCAAATAACATCACTTGGTTATTCTTCATATCCATGGGTCACAACAGCAATTGCCTCCCAGGAGAATGACCTTCATTCACATGGCAATAGAAAGATATGTATAATTTTCTTCATGAAGGGAAGTGAATAATTGGGAATAATAATAAATCTATTATTCTTCACCCTCTTAGTCTTATATATCCACTAGCTTTCTATTTGCAAACAAAACACATTCTTTCTCAAAGAAGGTATCACAAAAAGTCCCAACTAATTATGACATTAGACTCAAATGCAGGGTCTTACGCTTGTCTCTACATCATGAATATGGCTTGACAAAGATGCATGAATGACAAAGCCAAGTTATTTGCACCATCACACCAAACATTTAGGAGTGAAACAGGGACACATTAATTTCAATAAACATTCCATTAGAAAAGAAGAAAAATGGAAGGCATCGAACAACTGGTTCATAGCAAATCTGAAATTATTTCAGAAAGATATTCTGAGTGCCACCTACGTTGGGGAACATAGAATCTTCCAGGATTAGTCCCCAACTCTGCTTCATGGTTATATCACCATTTTCTTTTGCTTATGGTTCTATCTCAAATAGATCCTTCCTTTTTCATCCTCATTGGACACATCTAGAAAAAGTATTAAACTGTATGGCCTCTTTGGGAGCTAATGAATATTAACAGATGTGTCTCGATTGTAGATGGTTGGGAGCTCAATATCATTTTAAGTCTCACATTTTGATTTTGTTGTTGTTGTTGTTATTGTGTGTTTTTTAGTATAGGCTCGAAGTTATACTGGCAGCACAAACTTCCCAAGTCTTCATCTATGTTTCCAGTAAGCTCCAGATTCCAGTAGATATGCCCATGAATTTTTTGTAATGCACCTCTCTCTCTCTGTAGACTCAATTGTCGATACCTTGAGATTCTCGAGTTGCAGTAGAAAAACAATACCGTTTGTCTTGTAAGCCATTTTGTCCAAATGAAAAGATTTTCTGAAAGCGAACTTAATCCCTTCATGGAGTTTAAGGCAAGTTAGTAGGCTCCTTGATTCGACCTTAGCCCTAGGCCAAACTTCAGTTCTTGTTAATTCAAAGGATTTCTCAATTTTATTTTTACTAGTTGGGGGGAAGAAAACAAAAAACAAAAAAACATTGCATCTTTCTGCAAATTCTGAAATTCCTAGATCTACATTTTTTCCATTATTTTTAACCTTTTTTAAAAAATAAGCTCGTCTTTTTAATAACTTCTTTAATGCTGCCAAAAGCAACCAAGTCACTTCTGTTACATTTTGTTTCCCAACCTATTTATCTAAAACCACAAGTTTGTAAAGTATGTTACCAGCATTTTGAGCTATTTCAAGAAACATACTTACCAAATATATCACCATTCTATAAAGTTTCTCTATTTTTCCTATTTCTCCAAAGAGTTTCTGTGCCTCTCACTTTATAGCCCTGAAGTCAATGCCATGTATTTTAGATTTTTGCTATAGCAGTACCTCATTTAGAGATAATAATTTCTTTATCTGTTAGTTATCTCTTCCTAGGTATGTTGTGGTAACAACAAACTATACTGGTAAAGATTTATTTCTTGCTTGCATTGCATTTAAGTTGGAGGTCATCTCTGCTTCACTCGTCTTTTTCATTTAGGTTGAAAGGTTCACTCCGAAGGCACAGTCACCATTTAGGATATGTCATTCTCATGGAAGAAAGAAAATGGAATGATCTATCTAATAGTTCTTAAAGCCGTGCCCAGACATGATGGATATCTATTCTGATCACATTCAATCAACTAAAACAAGACACATGACCAAGCCCCCCAAATGCCTGGAGTCCTATGTGACTGTTTGCTCAGAGATAAGCAAATAACTTCAAATAATAATATAATCTATCATAATCCATGGTTTCAAAATTAATGTGAAAGTGTTAATACTAGACCCAAAGTTTATAGGCATGGTGTGCGTGTGTGTGTGTGTGTGTGTGTGTGTGTGTGTGTGTGTGTGTGTTATCCACTTATATGATAAATAATTATTTGCCTTTTATAAAAAAAAAATCAAGTTGAAACAATAAAATATGTTCTTATGATGAAATATCAATTTAAAAAATAAAAAAAGAACATGATGCTAGGTGATATTCTTGAAAGAAGCTATTCAAACAATGATTATTTTACTTGTAATGGGATTAAGTTTTATGTTACCTCATACTAGAATTGCAGACAAATGTATAGTTGAAACTTTGTGACTCTCAAAACAAAGAAAAAAAAAATAGAAGCATCAGAATTAACAAGTTTAAAAACTCGAATTCCCTTCCTTAAGTAAAATATAAATATATATACATATATACACACATATATATATGTATATATATATGGATTTTGTATTTGTAAGGATTTAGAAATGAGATGATACATATAGAAGACTAATAATTGATCAGGCATCTTTTTACAGATAATCTTACAAAACTGAAAATGTTCAAGATATTAAAACAACGCATACATTGTGTCACCTAAACAGATGTGCCATTGAAATAGAGCATTCAGATTGGGATTAAATGAATTTTGTCCCATGTAAAGAAACTGCAGAATTCTCTCATGCCTGCACCAGCTGTCTCAGCCATTAACAATGTTAGCAGCTAATGGAAAAGGTGTCTTAGAAGCTTCATTCTGGGGGTAGCACCTGTGGGGCTTTTTCTACTCTTGATAACCACTACTAAACATAGTCTTCACATATTGAATGTAAAGTGAATGTAGACTCAAACAAAAAAACACACTCAATTATGTCAAATTAGCATCTGAGTGTATGTAATCACAGAGTTTAGACCAGAGTTATTAAGCTATCCTTGGTAGCACAGTGACAACGATTGAAAACGATTCCACAATATAATCTAAGGAGTTTTATGAATGCACAGTGGCATCTTTTATAATGTTTGGATGCTGACACTGAAGTTTTACTGGATATTTCCACACATGTATGACTGAGAGGAAAAAGCAGGCTTCATCTTTTCCAAAGTACTTTCTGATCATTTTAAATTTTGCATTTGACAAGGTTTCTATTTTTATTCTAATCTCAGGTTTAGAAGACTAGAAGCATGAGTACGATCAATGGAGATTAAGCTCATGCTACCTGGGTCTTCAAACACCATGGCCGCCACCACCACCACCACCACCACCACCACAAACAACACTTGAAAGATCCCAAAGTTAAAATATTTGTAGTCTCCACCAATTCTCCCAAAATGCTAAAATAAAAAACTACATTTCTGAACAAAGTTTATAGAAAGAGAAGGTATGAGACTAACAAGCCCAATTTACTATTGCAACCAACATCTTTAAATGAATAATCGCATTACTTAAGTGATGCTCCTGTGAGCATCCTCTCATAATTTTCATCTGGGCACGGGGTTATTTCTGAATCCATTCACAGATAAAAGGAAGTGGTAGTTCTTCTTTCTGCACCTATGGTGGGACAAAGGCAAACCATGGCCATCAGGTGTCAAACGTACTTGACATCTTGATATCGATAACTCTGTATTGCTCTTTTTTCTGCAGTTCAGCCTCTTCTTTGCAATACTCTAAGTCTCTTGTGAGCAAACACCCTTTATCAGACATTGCTGAAAAGTAGAGAAGTCTCTTGAATCAGACAAACCTGGCTTTGAATCTTGATTCTGCCACTTACCAGTTATAACTTTAGTTTCCTACTCATAAAATAGATATAATCACTAGCCTAGATGCCTTTTTCCCCATGCTCCTCCACCTTTTTTCCCCTCTGCCTTTTGAGTCTGACCTTGCACAATTCAATGAGCTTGCTTACCCTCTGGCTTCTGGTTCTGTTTAATCATTGGTTTCAGGACATTGTGTGGCAGAAGAAAGTGCAGTAGGAGTGCCTTGCAGAGTCCTGAATGCTGGTGTATTTTAGCCCTTGTGAGGGGATCACCTCTACAACAGCCCTTTTTCTCTGTCTTCAAGTTTGGCAACCACTCTCTCCTCTTCCTCTTTAAGACCTAAGGGGTGGAGAGTCACCATACTCCTTACTAAATTCATGTTATCCACTATCCTTTGTAGGTTATCTATAAACTCTGCCAGATTTTTTGAGTGAATATTTTTATTAATTAATTGAACAATCTTAAATTGAAATGCCATCTGTTTTCTTTAAAGATGCTAACTGATAGACAGTACATTTATCTCTAGATTTTTTAAAGATACTAAGTATTTATATATGTTTTTATTCTCAAGACCTAGGAAAATTCTTTATATATAAGAATTTGTAACTTTAATATACCAATTATACATTTAACATTATACATTTAATATATTTTCAATGAATCAATTAATTAAACCACAGTTAGATAATATAGTTTGTTTTTAAAAATACTAGTATAAGATATATGCTAATGATGAATCCAAGAGGGTAGGTTTTCCTCCTAAAAATAATTATCTGCATGTAGCCAATGTATGTGCTCCAGATCAAGAGGATCATTTATGAATTCTTAGACAATTCATAAAATACAGGACCTTCTGCCCATTTCTGTTCAATAAATTAGTCCAGAATTACTGCAAATTATATTATAGAGTGTTCAGTCTTTATTTAGCGATCTTAACAAAAATAATGTAACAGAGTCAACATCAGGATTGACAATTCAAATTTGTACTGACAACTTGTGATTGATTCTCACAAAGTTTAAGACCTGTGATACTTGATCCTAGTTTTAACTCATGAGTCAAAGAACTGTTATTCCATATAAAACCTCCAGTTTGGAAATCTCTTCTCAATTTTGAAAAACTCATTACCCTAAATTAAAATTTTTTTGCGCTCTGTTATTTTGCCGAATAACCAGTCATTACATAATTTCTAGTTTATCTTAATATCCTACATAAGATGATATGACTAGTTAACAAATGATATGAGAGTTAACAAATGTAACAAGTTTTTAGTAACAATTCATGTATAACAGAAAGAATTCTGTCAAAAGCAACCCAACTTTTTCTTTCGTTATAGCTTTCTATAACCACAAATGTATTATAGTCATAGATTTCTGTAATGACAAATGTACTATAGGAAAAAAAAAAGTAAATGAAGCTTTACCTTTGTCTAAATTATTTCATTATCTACTTTATAAGTCACTACACGTAAAAATTATGAATTCACTAAACAAGTTTACAAGTAAATGTGAGATACTGAGAACCCCAAAGAAATATAAAATATGGTGCAAATTATTTGAAAAAGATAATTAATGCCTTAACTAATCATAAGATGACTTGAATCACTTTGACAAAAATCTTAGATAAATTCTGTAGTCAAAATGTTTCACTACCACAGATGAACTGACAAAATTATCGAAATATTTGACTTGAGTTGAGAAAAGTAAAATTTATACGGCAATAGAGAGATCAACATTTAATATATAAATTCTGTCTTTCACTCAATGATGGAGTTCCCAACTCCAAGCATTGATATGTTCCCTTTTGTCACAAAACATGGTATACATAACTTGAAAGTTGGGCAAAATTCTTGATAACAGAAGACATTTAATTGTACAAAAGAAGTATATCATTCCAGCAAAACCTAGTCTGTCAAAATTTAAGATAATATTCTAATTCATCATACTACATTTAATGATCATCTTTATCATGAATGTTTATATGCAATATGAGTCAATTCCGTCTAATTATATCTCGTGAAGCTTTAATTGAATCTCTAAGACAAAAATCTCACCAATGGATAGTATAGGATCCACCAATCAATTTTTATCAATTTCCTGGCCATCTTCCAAGATAGTCTTTACAATTACAAGTACTTGTTGAAAGCCAGATACTGTGTTGAGAATATCCGGTTGAAGAGGATACTATCTGTTTTTTAGAAGATAACCTAGTACAGAAAAACTATACTTACACTAATTGCTACAATAAAGAACATATACTAACAAATGTATTTAACTTTGTTTTCATTGTTGCAGCAAGTAATTCTTAATGTTTGGATTGAGAGAAAAATATATTATATACAGGATATGGCAGAGTTAAAGAATCAATAGGTTTTCGAAAAAGAGGTGATTTACTAGAAAGAATAGAATAATCGAAGTCACAGAAGCTGAACAATACACAGTATTAGAGACACTAAGAAAGTCTTTGTTATTTATAATATACATGTAGTAGAGAAATGTCAGGAATGTACATTTGGTATGGTCTTTGAAAGATACACTAAAAACTTTTACTTTATTTGTAGGCAACAGAAAACCACTGAAAGTTTTTTGAGCAGAGAAGAAACAGAGAAAATGTATATTATAAAGAAAATAACTCTAATGAATAAGAAGTAATTTTACTGGAAGAAGAAGACTGTATTAGGAAAAGTAAACCCCTGCGATAAATAGATCCCATAATGCAGTGGCTCAGACACAACGGAATTTTCTTTATCATTTATATAACAGTGCAGGTGCTCCTGGTAGGGCCGAGGAACGGGAGAGGCTCTGCCACATTCACAGACACAGACTACAGTATCTTTTCAATCTCTAACATGTGGCTTTCAGTGACAGAGTAATCATCACTTTCTATCTCCAGGAAAGGGGTTTGAGGAACAAGTAGTAGTTTACATGGCGTTTTTTATGGAAATAGACATGGACGTGGCAGATATCACACCCACAAATATTAGTCACGTGGCAAGTATAACTGAGGAGGAGATTGGAAACTGAGTTGTCTGGCTGGGCAGTTACATCCCAGTTACAACTTGATTTCCTTAGAAGAAAATGCGCCTGCTGTACCACAGGTTCAAACAACTCCACTCTTGATGGCAAAGATTTCCTTTAGAGAACAAAGTAATTCTGAAAAGCTTCCCTGCCTCTGTGGTGGCTTCTTCTGATTTCCTCTTTCCAACTGTTTTGTTAATGAAATGATCAGCACTTCTTTCTGATCCTCCCAATTATACTATATATTCTACCTCCCACCAAATCTCATGGTCAGAATAAAACTACATTTGCAAACTATACTTAAAAATAAAAATCCTTTGCAATTAGATATTCTCATTCCAAAGCTTACCAATGTGGTGAATCATATTATTGAATTTGCAGATATAACACATTTTATTATTATACCAAAATTATCCCCTAAACTCCACATAAAGGTTATACATTGCAAACCACTTTCTAGCCATTTGCAGAGCCTTACTGTGGGATGCCACATGGATACGGTGTTGATATCAGTCTCGACATGTGACTTTCTCTGGCTAATGAAATGTGAGATGATTTGACAGAATGATTTAAGAGCCATAATATTGTTTCATAGTGATCTTTTAGTCCGGAACCAAGAATGAATGTAAGTCAGAACCACAGAGAATACACAATGCAGACATGTAATATGGTGAGAAATAAATGTTTGTGTAAATTTGATGGTGATTTGTTACTGCAGTATAATCTAGCAAAAACTGACTAACACATTAACAAATCTATATCTATAGGATCTGTAATGTGAATTTCTCCATGGACACAAACAACAGAAATTTAAGATTTCACTCTTTGCTGAACAGAATATTTCACTGAAATAGCATAAATACAATGTGTATTAAATGGAAGGATATATCCAATGACAGAATAACACAGAATTCTCAAAGGAAAGCGATCTCATCTTTTTATTTTTGAAGCACAAAAAGTATTCATCATTATTTCTGTTTATTTTCAAATTCCACCTGGATTAAAGATGGGCAAAAGTCTGGACTTACTCCGCCCTTGCCATTTGCAGCCTGCCAGTGTTCTTCTTGCTGATTAATTATGATTTATTTTTTCCAGTGACTTGGCATTGGAACATCACAGTTATCGTGATTCACTGACTTTCTCCCTCTCTCGTTATTTCTATCTCACTCTATGTATAATACAGACTACACCACATCCTTTTCTCTGCAAGCACTTAGCAACTCAGTCTCACTATTTCTTTCCACAGTAATATATTACCTTAAGTCAAAAAGTGTTTGGGAAAACTCAGAATGGTTATTTTCTTAATCCTTGCAGTTTCCCCACGTCTCGTGAATTTTTCTATCACTGGGATATTTTGTTCTCCTTTCAGAAAATTAATAAATGCAATGAAAACTATTTACTTCATGATTCTACAATGGAATATGGACTGTCAGTTAACTTATTGTTGTGGATGATTATTGCTTTTAAAAGGGTAAACACCACTTTTGTCTATCTGAAAGTATTTTTAATATATCATAAAACACTTAAAATAATTATTCATAACAGAATAATATAAGCAATATCTATGAATGAGAATGTATTATTAAATAAATCAGTAGCAGACATTATTAAGATGGGGTCTATTACAAAAATTTAATATCTTATTGGAAGTCCTTTGCATTAATTAATCTAATTTTAAATGATTCTGAATTTTTATTCTATCAAATTTTGTATGCTTTATAGTTGACCACATTATGCTCATCTATTGCTCATTTATTATATGTGTCAAACATAATAATACTCATATATTTTTAAAAGTATATTTCTGCAATTATATGTATAAAATAAAAATGACAAAATTATATATAGTACTCTAAGAATTCTGGAATAGTGTATATGAGGATGTTAAAAGTAGATATGTCTATGTTGTAGAAAATAGTTATTTTTTATGTTTATTTATATTTTCTTATATTTTCTATAACAAAATTTTTACTTCTATACAAAAATGCATATTTTTGATTTAACACTGCTATAAATGTGCTTTGTCTTAGTTTATAATGTACTTGAGGAGTGTTGGTTGTGCTAAAATTTTTTTTAATTTTGTGTCTGATAACTCATCATTCTATCCCATAAATGTTAAAACAAATTATTAGAAGAAAATTAAGCAATTAATCTAGTAATACATGCTTTCTCCCTTAACTTGGCAAGATTCAGGTCTACTTAAATAATTATGCAAAGATACAGACTTAGTTCACAACTTCTAAAGTCAGACTTTTGAGAAGTCTTAATTTGTAAATAATATTTTGCCCATAATCTAGACGTCTAGCTCCAAATCAGCATATTCACTATCAAATAAATTCACTTCTTTACATAAATACTCCTTAACCTTTGTCCACTGATAATTATTGGCTCTTACCCTTCTCTAAGCTGTAACTTTTCACTAATCTTGCTGTAGAGCTACTAATAAAACCTCATCTTTTAGTTATAAATTTTGTAATATTTTAAGAAGCCTAAAACCTAATTTAATAATTATGTTAGCAACACTGATGTACCATCAAGCCCACCTAAGCAACATTCTGTATTAAAAGTAAGCTTTAGTTTCCACCTACTATTTTATTCTGGACAAGTATAACTCTTCTAAAGGAGTTAGTCCTCATTCTTTGTATATCATGTTATCTTGTCAAATTGCTAATTTAAAAGAATAAGAACTATCTGTCTGTGGGCATTATTTATAACTACTGGCTAATGGTGAGCAAAGTTTTATTTACCTTTTGAAATGATACAGACTTCCTTGAGAAAACACGCACACGCGCACGTACACACACACACACACACACACACACACACACACACAAATGTATCTCCCCTTGAAAATTTTTTCTGATAATAAACTTTCCTAATATTTTCCCGCTAAAGATTAATAAACTTATCTTGAAACTTATATCTAATTTATGTGACTTTAAGGGTCATGCTTTAATAACAATGATGAAACACGATTATTACTTCCTAATGCTGAAATTACAGTTTTTACATTGTAAATTTTTCCTGCTATGCGCCCTGTGGCACTAACATCTTTATCACTCCATGTGTTTCTAGTTTTAAAACCTTTACCCCTGCTGTTTGAAAAATATTTCTCATTTTCGTCCCCTATGGAGTACAGAAATCCCTAAAGGCAAAGCCATTAGTGATTTCTCTGCCTTTCCCCAAACACGTATTATGATCACCAGTGCTGCTCCCACTGCCTCATTGGCTTTTGGTAAAGTATGCAAATGAGATGTTCAAAATACACACTTTTTGCAACTGTGCAAGTTCATACTGATTTATAAAATGGGCAGGCTATTAAAGTGACTGAAAATGTCAGCAAGATTTATGCATGGGTGACAAATTGTATTGGAAATGTTCATTTTTAACATGCTGCCCTAGGTTTTTTTGTTTTTTTGTTTTTTTAACAACCTAGATATTCCATGTGATACATTTGTTTTAAGGCCATTTTTTCCTCCCGAAACATACTTTGACAGTGACTTTTTGACTGGAAAAATAAACAATGCTACTTCACAATCATACAAATTGTATTTTATCACAGAAAACAGTACTTGGAAGATATAATAAATTTATTTTTGACACCCATTTTCCCTACATGCCATTAGTCCACTATGGTTAAATAGTTTTTCTTTATAACAGATATCTTGAATTGCATTCATAAATATTTTATCACTAAGATATAAAATTATGTAACTATCAAAACAATTACCCAGTCACCTCTGAGAAAAAATATTTCATTCATATTAAAAATGCACAACTTAGGAAACAAAAGATAGAAGTGACAACTGGCATATATCTTCTGGAGCTTATGATTCCATCTTTGGAAAATTCAATGTTAAAACAGTCTAAACGATATCCAGATAGCTTTTCTCTATTATTTGTGAGTTTGTTTCAGTATACACCAGCTCTGTCTGTGATTCAACCAGGCAGTTATAGCACTTCTGCCAGTCCAAGTGTGGTCTTTGAACAGAGGTCCTGATATTTTATATCTCTGGGTGACAGCCATTCATTCACTAAAGGAGGCAAAGGAATAGGGAAAATAATACTGGAGCCAGTTTATGCAACTTCATTTAAGAAACTAACTAGACCATCCTGGCAGACCACAAGACATATACACACAAAAGAAATGTCACAAATATTACAGTGTAGTGTATCACAATTACAGAAGAATGAATTGTAGAAATCAAAGGCAGTAAGTAAATGAAGAACTACCTATGATTAATTTTATAAAGAACAGATCTTATGAACATTATTATGTAGTCTTTCTAGTTGAAAAAGTTTAGAATTAGAATTCTAATTCTACTTTTTATATTCAGATCAGTTTGTACCAATACTATTATTGCAACTGATTTTCCTAATTAGTTCATTAAGTTGCATAACAATTGGTTTACAACTAACAATTCTTCTTGATGTTAAAATGGTGAAGATAAAATTGATTTAAAGCCCACTTCTGATCATTCATTCTTACACATTCATATGTCCTGGTGTTTGATGAAGCTTTCCTTATATGACTGCCAGTCTCTATGCCCTGTTTTCACTTAAGTGCCACGGCTACATTCTTGCTTATTAAAAAGAGTTAGCGTTGTACATTATACTGCAAAAAATCTAAACATTCTTAAAAGGAAAAACAAGCAATGAAAAAACATCTGCTTTTCATCAAGAGGCGCCATCTTATATATAGCTTATACTAAAATGAAGGTTTTAAGAGAAAGCAATAGGAGTTATGAATAAGCAAAGATTTGTATAAGTGAAGATGCAGCTACAAAAGATTGGAAGAAATAGTTTTATCTTTTCTTGCTATTATTTCTACTTAAAAACTGTTTCACTTTAAAAGAACAAATCCCATTTATAAGATATTATGTGTTCAAATATTTAGTTTAAAAAAATAAGTGGCATTTTATGTTAATGCTGATATAACTTCATAATAATTTTTCCCTCTAGATTTTTAACTTTGCTTCCATGATTATTCGGATGTGCCAGTCTCTTCACAACAGTAAGAGTTTTCCTTCAAGTTATTATCAAGAAGCACACTTTCCTGATTGACAGTCATTCCCATGGAAACATCTTTACCCCAGAGGATACAAGTAGAAACATTCAAAAGAGAGAAACATAAAGTACATTTAAGAACATCTGGTATAACATCAAGAAAATCTGTCTAGAAGACAAGCAAAGTCCATCTTCTTTCCTTGTCCCTGCATTGAGATGCATTAGAGGAGTAATTTCCTACAAGTGATTCACAGTCAGGAATTTGACCCACAAAGCCTTGGGTTAACTTAACAAATTAAAAAAAAAAATCCACATGTACTTGCATGTATAAGTATATGCATATGTGTATGTAAATATAATTACATAGATATAATGTTTAATAAAAGATGATTTTTAAATCTTATTTGATATTGTTGTCATTCTTCAAGATTAAATAAAATAAAATGGACTAAAAACTTCACAACACATGTTGAGTACAAGTGAGGCCTTTACCTTGCATTTAGCCTGCTTACTGTACTTTCTGTACAGTCGGAAATTATCACTATTTTGTTGACAGTGTTGCCTCTCCCTCCAGAAGCCTTATTGATTTATTTCCCTAGTAATAACTCCTTATTTGCAGAATTAGCCTTGCCAGATCAAAAATAGATTAGCTTAGTTAAGAAACATTAGTTGAGCATCTAATAAATTCCAAATACTTGAGGTAGGCTATGGAAATACAGCAATTAGCAAGGCACGATTGCCACCTGTGAAGGAGTAAAGAATAATAGTAATGAATAGAATGGCTAGGTTATCTCTTAAAATAAAGTTCTATTGCCAATACAGTTGTTTACTGAGGGTGGAAGGCGTGGGGTTTGCTTACCAAGAAATAGAATTTTGGTGTTATTCATTTCACAACCAAGGATAGTCTATTGCATAAATTGGTGAAAATTTAATGAGACAATCTATTTTATTTAAGCTATTTCTGTTTTAAAATATAAAAGCCTTCTACAACCTATTCCCTAACAATTGAGGCAAATTTCCAATTTCTCCAAAAAATAATTCCTAGAAAAACAGGCATTTTAACTAAGTCTTCCATGCCCCAATTATATCATTCTCATTTATCTTTTGAAATCTCAGCCTTGATGTTATTGGACAGTAAAAAGGCTGCAATGGGACCCCTGTCAAAAGACAATTTTCTTCCTTGAATGATAAGCAATGGAACATGTAAGAACAAAAAGCCAACTGATTAATGGCATGCAATTCATCTACAATTATCTTGCCCATGTTACACAGTCATTGTATAGATTGGACTAGATCATTAAATTATGTGACAGCAATCAGCCATCTAACTTTAAAAGAGGTGGGAAGAGCCAATTTAAAAACTTAATATCTCAGGATGATACAGTAGCCTGAGAAAACCAGCCAATTTAGAGAAAATTACCATATGTACCAACCAGAATGATAGATGTGAGCCTTAGCTAAGCTTTTGTCCCTGAGCTGATGATGTTTGGAAGTCAGTATAGAACTCTGTGCTTCTTTAATACGTGTTTGGGGATGGAAAGGAAAATACAGACTTCAGTGGTAACATGTTTTCATGGTCACTTTCCACTCTCCACAACATTACTGGAAATTTTTGAATCATATTCTGAGATATGAAGATTGAGGTTTTATTGTGTCCTTCTGTGTTTAATGCTTGGTTTTATCTCATATGTATTGTGTCTTTATTTGATTCACTTATGTATTAGATATGCATTCTACAATACCTATAGCATGACATTCTCATTCAAAATAGGAGAAAAGATTTCAAATAACAATGAAAAGGATCAATGTGAATTACTCCTATAATTTCAATGTAACTATTATTGTCAGTCAGAAGATATGAAGTAGCCAAGTGTTAGTGTTAGGAAAGTAAAACATATATGAGATGAGATGATATCTATCTATCTATCTATCTATCTATCTATCTATCTATCTATCTATCTATCTATCTATACCCATCTCATTCTTTCAGTTGAACAACATTATTAAAAGTATAACTTTGTGCCAGATATGGTAGTAGGCATAGAGGATTCAGGTAAATGGTATGGAAAAGAGCTCAGAATCCACTGTGGAGACAGAATCTGTAACCACAATTGACATGGATAAATGCTATATGATGGAAAAGAGCATATTGGGAAAAACACAACAGGAGAGAGCACGCTGAAGGGAAATCTAGTATTGGTCACAATCATAATAAATGATATCATACCATGTTAAATAGCATAATAAAGCCAACTGTAAATTCTACTAAAGTAATAGAGGATAAATTCCAATGCATAATGTCTTAGTCAGCCCATACTGCCTAAATAAAATACCATAGATTGAGTGGTTTAAACAACAGAATTTATTTTTCATAGTTCTGGAGGCTGGGAAGTCCAAGATCAAGGTGTTGGCTGATTTGACTCCCCAGTGAGTGCCCTCTTCTTGTCTTGTGGATATCTTACATCTTGTGTCCTCGAACATCAGAGAGAAAAAGAATGCTCTGGTCTCCCTCCATCTTCTTATAAGGACACTAATACCATTATAAGGTCCTGCCCTATAGCCTCACCTCAACCTAACCACCTCCTAAAGTTCCCATCTCCATCACATTGAGCATTATTAGGACTTTAACATATGAATTTTAGGAAGGTGTAAACATTCAGTGCATAACACATACTTGACACTAACCTATCTTGTTTTTATTCCATGTCTATGGTTATTTCCTTGTATGTAAAATTACTATTCTTTTATTTCAAATATGCACATGCATCTAAGTTGAATATTTACCATCAAATCTTCACAATGAATTACTGGATGTCAGAGAAGTTTACGAGCAGTATTCAGGGTTAGGTAACATTTGATTTCTCATTGAGGCAGGAGTAACCATCCCAAGATCATCCACACTGATGCCCAATTTCTGTTTTCTTTTGGTGAAGAACAAGTTGATTATATGGCTTGATTGTGGGCGTGATATTGGGAGGAGGGACCTGAGCAAGTGTAGTTTTAAATAATATAAGTTCATTTTGAATAACTTTGACACTCTAAAGGAGAGAATCATATACTATAATTTTTTTCTCCTTTATATTGTTAAGAAAATCTCCTTTATAGAACTTCTGCCTTTTGAGTACAAATAGTTGGAAACTAACTCAAAATAACAGCTATTTTTTTCCCCCTAAAACTGAAAAGAAGCCAAGATCCAGAAGACAGACCAAATTTAGTATAAACATAACTATATGAGTCTCTGGATGGTTCTCATTTGGTGCTACACAGTAAAGGACACTTGAGGTCACACTTTTTTTCTCTGAGTTCCACTATTAAATCCTATTTATCGTCATATAGTTGCTCTCATGAAATAACTTTGAAATGATTCCTGAGAATGTGAGCCAAACATACTCCCATTTATACTTGATGCTTTATAATGAGTCAGATGAGATGAATTTTTGGTCTAATGATAATGCTGATAATAACAATAATAATACTGTTCACAGTTTATTGAGAATGGCATCAGCTATTCTTGTAAGTGTATGTATCATCTCCCTTAGTCCAAATAATAATCACATTTACTCCACTGAGGCACAGAGAGAGCTAGGCAATTTACCTCAGGTCATAAAGGTAAAGAGGATGGCACTTGGATTAAACACAGGCAATCTGACACCACAGATAATTCCCAACCATCATGCCATAGTAGTTAGTAACTGACTCAAAATCACAATTGCTCTTCTTTTTAAAACTGAAAAGAATCAAGACCTAGAAGACAAACCAAATACAGTATGAATATAACTTTATGAGTCTCTGGATGATTCTCAAGATATCACACCAAGCCTAAAGCTTTTATAATTTGGGGAATATTTTTTAATAAGGACACAAAATTATAAATACATACATATTAATGTAGAATGAGAAAGTATAGCAATATATCATTTTTAAAAAAAAACTCTTGAATATGGTAAACAGCTCAATATCTTTTAAAAATTATGATTTTATTAATTGACTTCCTAGCACATCTTCATAATTTTTTCTCCTCCTACATTTTTTGTTTATACTTTCTTTGATTATGTCTTCATATAATTATAATTTCAAAATGATTATATTTTATACAATTAAAAGGTAATTGAAATTTCCCTTTAGTACATTTGATATTTTTTTTTTATTGGTAGTTTAGAAAATTTACTTTCAGAATCACTGTTCATTGTTGGTAAGAACGTGTGAACTTTTAGGATTGTCAAATCTGAAGAAACTCCTATCTGGTCTTTTCTTTTTTACGAGCTGTAAGATTTGGGAAAAATCTCCACGGCCTAGCTTTTGATCAAAGAAATTCCAGACCTTGTTTCTCTCCCACTACCTACAATATTCTAGTACCAGGGCACCACAGGCCATGTCATTTTGCAGTGTGCCCCCTGTGCCTGCACCTTTTGGCCCCGGGGTATGGAAAGTAGGCACAGTGAATAAGAGGCATACCTGGTGGCCATCCCTCACCAGGATAGCTAGCAAAAGCCAAAGAAGTATATGATTGCAAGATTTAGCAAACAAAAATACAGGATGCCCAGTTAAATTTGAAATTCACATGATATCACTTATATGTGGGATACAAACCTAAAAGCAACAAATGAACAGGACAAAAAAACAGAGACTCATGGATGTGGACAATAGACTAGTGGTTACCAGAAGGTAGAAGGTGGGGGGAGAGGGTAGACGGGGTAAAGCGAGTCAAATATGTGGTGACAGAAAGAAATCTAACTATAGGAGGTGAACACACAGTGTAAACATATATATGTCTTACTGTTAAAGTGTACATCTGAAACTTATTGGATTTTGTTAACCAATGTCACCATAAAAATTTAATTAATTAATTTTTAAAAAAGAAAGAAATTCAGATGAACAACAGATAATGATTTTTGGAAATACACTAAAAAATTACCTGTTGTTCATCTGAAATTCAAATGCAACTAGTGTCCTGAATTTTATCTGGCATCCCTATGGAAATGTCTGTGAAACACAAAAATATAGCCCACTCAACCCAAATTAATGTGTCATCAAACTTCCCCAGAGCAATATCCCCAAGTGGTTTATGGCTACTCCAATACCACCTGACCAAAGGGACAATAAAGAGGAAATTAGAGGAGAAATAGGTAGCAATTTTAATCAATTATGCTTAAAATATCCTACTTTTGTAACTTTTTGACCATGTATGCAAACATAAACATAAACATGTTGTCAGAGTCACCACGAGTACTATATCACACATATATGTGTGTGTGTGTATTTTTTCACAACTAGATTTTAAATTCCTCTGTGTTGTGAAGGACTCATCCCGCTGGCTTTATCTGCTTCTAATGGTTACTCAAATAAGACTTAAGTAGTAGAAATGGAAAAAAAAATGTGTTTTGTAAAAATATATATTGTGTCATTTTATATAAATAGGGAGTACTATAATTTACATAAAAGAATATGGTTTCTTGTTTAGAGAACTTGAAGAATATCTCTTTAGGTATGTAAGACACCCATCATCATGTGATCCTGTAGAAGAGGGCAATATAATGAGAGAATTGAATGATTCTATATCATTATAGGAGAATAATATTTCTACAAGAAGCCCAGGACAGAAGGGCGTAAGGGTGGAGGAAGAAGGAGATGTAGAGAAAGACTGGGTGTGAATAGAGAGCCCAAGTTTTAGGCAAAGGAGCCACTGAGATGCTTTCCAAGATGGAAAATATTAATACATTTCTAGGTATCACAATACATGAAATTGAATTTTACTTTATTAAGTTCTAATAACCCTATCCTATTTAATATTGTTTAGTTAACATAAAGGATATACAGTAAATTTGAGTTAGGATACTTTGTAAGGATTAAAGAAGATAGTCTATTTTAGGTCAAAGTATATCAATAAAATAGGAAGAATTGGACTTAATTTTAAAGTAGCTATCTTTTTCTGAAGCAGGCTAGAATTTGGACTGATGAGGTACTAATAAGACCAAGAAATCCATGGGAAAATTAATTGAGACTGTGTAGTATTTGGAATGCTGATCTGGAGCCATAGTTTTTGAATATTAAAAAGAGAGAGAATCAAAGAGGATGAAAGATATTATCAAGTAGGCAAAATTTATCAATCTATGCTTATTGATTTAGCAACTGTCCATTCTCCCTCCCACCTATTCCACTTTCTATCACACTTTTAAAATTTTTGTCATTTATCCTCATCCATCACTTGTGTAAAACATGAAGGAAAAGGGCTTTGCTAGCTGTATTCCACTTCAAGCAACATCTACCACACAGTGCAGTCTATTCTCAATCCTGTTGAGTATCTAGTTTCCTCACTGCCCTTTATTTATAGAACTTCCAGCTACATGCCCAACACAGGTAAAATGTCAAGCAATGTAAACCATATTTCCCTGCAGCCCTTTGGCCATAACATTATAAAGAAAGCACCTTTAATTTATCATGTCCTCCTTGAGTGCCCAGAGCTGTTTCACTTAGCAGAGCCCAGCATTCTTCTGAGGAAGGCTTGAAGCAATGTGACAGGACTCTAAAATGAAGGAGTTGCATGAGGTGATCTCTAAGATCCCTTCCAGCACATGCATTCTCTGTTTCTGTGAATTCGTCCTCCGCAGATAAATGACCAGCTGAGTGCAGAAGAAAACAGCCATGCTTTATTAGTGTCCTGTATTAAAGGCAAGACCATTCAGCAGTTTGCATATTTCCTGGCTAAATATTTTCAAACTAAGCTGTAATATATGCTATGTTATAATATTCCAAAGCTGAAATTTTTAGAAAAGTCAGTTCTAATATTTAATATCTACCTATACACATTCTTGGGAATTTGAGTGGAGGGGTTTCTAGAAAGCATTATGTGACACCTAGTAAAAAAAAAAAAAAAACTGGAAAAAATATTTCTGAGTACTTTTATATTTATTGCACTTATTTTAACAAATTATTGCAGAAAGTACACAGACAACATTTTCCCAGTAAAATTATTATACTTAAATGAACTTTTGACAATGTATTAATTACAAGGACATGACCACATTTATTCTGCTGATCCAGTAATTACACGCATTAAAGAAATATTTATCTACAAACCATGCAGTGTACTTCAAAATACCATTTATTGCCAAATTACATTTCCTGGATATCTGTGCCTTATTTCCAGTTACTAGTAATTTTTTTTTTAATTTTAAGAGGAAGAGAAGTGATGAGAATTTTGAAAAACACTATAAATAAATGCTTACTTATATGAAAAGATTGAAACATAGATCTCTTTTGATCATAGATCTCAGATAAATAATTGTGAGACACCTAAATTCATGTGTTTTATATAAAAAGAGGATAACAACAGTCATAATATTCCAAGTTCCTTTTTCCCTATCTTCAATAATGAATAAAAATGTGTAAATTTTAAAACAAAATATAACTACACTCTAGATAACACTAGGAAGAAAATTAATATAAATGGCATCTGTCTGAAATATTTACATATGCAGTTTAGCTTGAAAACTTTGATAAAATATTAGCAACTGTTTACAATACAATCAGAATAGTTCCACCTCTGTAGCAATTAACATATATAAATATGCTCAGGAACTGTTTACACAAGAAGGGAAGGATATTCCTTCTTTTAGGTCTCATGGCTGATGAGAGGCATAATAAATTCTGAATTGAAGAACTAGCCCACTGAACATAACCAAAGAGACTGTTTTGTTTTATTCCCTCCAGTGGCATATTTTATTACACTTACCAAATAATGGAAACATATCTATTAAGGCATTCAGAGCTCTGATAGTAAATTCATTTCTCCATGTCTTTGGATCTGAGCATTGCAAACATAGCACTAAGATATTTTAAGACTTTGGGTATTTAGGAAAAAAACTGAAGAATTTACCTTGATTTCAAATTATATGAAAAAAAAAC
>NW_011888798.1:72606-73869 GCF_000151845.1 Pteropus vampyrus | reverse complement strand
AAAGTAATACTTTTATTAAAACACAAAATTAGGCTATTGTAAAGTATGTTTTAAAAATACTCGTAGGCTTAAAACACAGAAGCTTGCTCTTGCCTTGGGGAGAATAAAGTAGGGAAACAAAGGTAATAGGGCTCTCATGTCTAGAACTCTATTTATAAAGATTCGAACACCCCCCCCCACACACACACACAAATACACACATACAAGCACCAAATCTAATTAGAATAGCCTCATTGTGTTTCTGCCTGAGCTACTATATAATCTCTTTCTAATGCTGGCAGTGATTGAGAAATAATATGAATTAAAGCACATTAGATCAAATAGATAAATGTAGGTACAGCTAAAAAGGCAAATGAAAGAGTGATATAAATTATATTCATTTATTTTTAAACACTTCATTTTGAGAGCTTACTTTCTGCTAAATTATGTGTAGATGAACAGCCAAGGAAAACACAAGAGTTTAAAAGGTGTTTTAGATTATTTCTTCTTCATGTTATATATTATACAATTATTGTTCTTGAGTCACAACTACTGATAATTTTGGCTTCCAAAGCTTTCTGTGAAAAATTCAGTGATAAATGCTTTGAGTTGACTTCATACACCAAAGCCTTCACTATCTGCCCCAAATCTATTTTTGTGGGTTTTGTGGTTATAGCAATTAGGCTTCCACATCTGACTTTGTCCCAAAAGTCAGAAAATCTGGTCATTAGAAATGAGACTCCTAGCATAGAATCATACTTCTGTGCATTAGATTAGAAAGATGTGCTTTCCTTCCAAAAAATTATTTAACTCATGGAGCTCTCAATCAAGGATTCCTCTTTTCTATCACTTATTTTTCATCATCTATCACAATCAAAATGAGCGTATGGCAAGAACAAGATGATTTTAATAATAAGTCGATCACTAATTATACATACATACTACAACAAACACAAAAAGAAAGCATAAAATATTGTTTGAAATATGATAAAAATTTAATACCAATTCTTGAAAAAAAGAAACATTATGAAATACTAGATTTGATTTTTTGTCTGACATTCTGAGACTACACCATAGTGATTGGTGAAACTCTAAAACCAAGAACAATTAAACATTATCTCAAAACAGCTTTTAAAGATTGCTTTGAAAATTCTGTCACAGGAACAAATCATAACATATAAATAAGTAGAAATATTGAAATGAATGATCAAAACTTATTGTGGGGTTTTTCAATGATTTTTCTCTAAATCGGCAATAACTAGTTAGGTGGTAACAACAGAAAAA
>NW_011888798.1:48264-70616 GCF_000151845.1 Pteropus vampyrus | reverse complement strand
CCTGTTTATAGAAATTATAACTTTAATTATTTAACTTATTAGAGAATAAAACTGAATAATTATTAAATTTGTAATTACCAAATCATTTTGAAATAACAATAACGAACATATTGTCTGTTAACATAAATAACAACTTGGTACTGTGTTGAAAATTGTTTTGACCTCTCAGACTCCTGAGCGACTGTCTTAGAATAAAATGTCAGTTTGTTTCAGACTATGAAAGAGCCAAAAAAAAAAAAAAATCTTGGAAAAAAATTTGATTTGCCTCAGTATACTGAAGTCTGTAAAGAAATGATGAAAAGGGTTAGAATTTTGTCAAAGTTCACTTTATCTTATTAGGCTTACTTCTTTGGTTTATTGATTAACACCTTTAACTATGATATGAATTGTTATTTTTTATCTGCTTTATCTAATTTGTCTTGAAAGCAAAGATTCCATATTTTAACCTGAATCTTTTTTGTGTGCTTTATGTTTAATTAATTATGCCCTTGGCTATTAAAAAATATTTAAAAAGTTTCCTCAGTTATGAAAGATCTAGAGTTCTTCACAATCACATTAATTTCTAAGTGTATTGTTAAATGTTTTCTTGTCATTGTGATTTAATAGGTAGCCAAGGACTCTCTCTAGGTACTAACAATTCTATCTTAGAAAGTGTACAAATCTCTTCTGACAAATATTTTGCCTTCCCAAATCAAATCTTAAAAATGGAAAAAGAGAAAAATTTCAGCATAATTTTAACACTTAAACTCTCTTTGAAATTTCCCAGAGAGTCCACTGGAAAATTACCAAGTATTTATTCTTTCATCTTTTAAAAAAGAGATAATTAGGTTTGTTTGCCATGCTATTGTGTTATATGGGAAAATCTGTCAAATCAGAAGAGATAAGCCATATGCTTATGTTAAATTTGTGCAGGTAAATCACTATGAATGTATTTTACAAATTGCATGGTTCATAGAAATTTCCTGGAGATTTGTCAATAGTATTGTTGGCTGTACTATGCTTTGTCCACAAAAACATTCCTAAAATATTCTTCTAAGATATTCTCTATCTTGAAGGAAAATCATGTTCTCCTCCATTCTGATATTTTACATTATACTAATAAATAAACCACAGCTATTAAATCTCTGTCACATAAAATGAGATTTTATTTTAATTTAGTGCTTGCATGAAAGCCCAGATAAAAGCTTTAGTTTAGAGTTTATGTCATCAAGGATAGTCTCGGAGCCTTGTAGGAAATTACTATACCAGGTACTTAGAACTACTGATATTTCAAAGAATGAACTCTAGAATACAAGCTTCTGAGCTCACATCAGTTATAGTACTCTCCTACTGTACCAGTGGACTCAGTATGGCTTTTCAAACTTCATTTTAGACCCAAAACAGACGGCTTTATGAAAACATACTGCTAATCAAAATCCAGCAGAAGAATCAATTACATAGGACTAAATAAGTTAATGAGAGACATTTTATTGTTATTATTTGTCTAGAATATGACTGATGTTGTTTCAATGTCACTTTTTCTGGATATAAAAAGATGCCTTTTTTTTCTCTGTACTTGTTACCTTGAACACACAACTATGCTTTTATAAACTAAAATTAAATATTTTAAAATTATATCTGATTTTCACTTATCCCTTGAATCTCTTACTAAGTCTTCTTACTTTTTATTAATTTGGCAATATAGTTACTTATTTAGAGTCGATAAGAATCTGTCTTCCATTTATCAGGACACAATCGGGAGAATCGATTAGTTAATACAACCACGATATTATCTGGGATATCATATTTGAGAATTATGCTATTCGATCATGTAGGGCAAGGCACTTTTAGAGGTATAAAAAATAAAATAAAAAGATAGGTTTATGTTTGGACTCAATGGCAACAAGGACCTCCTAGGGAAACTGACCTGGTACCTGGTTTACCAAGTCCCAGTCTTACAGGGATTAAGTCACTTTACAACAGGCTATGAATATTAGTAAACTTGAAGATATTGTAAAGGGAGGCATTTATCAAAATTTACAAATTTAGTGAATTCTGGTGGCGTTTTTGTGCCTACTGCCTTGGGAGAATAAATTATACAGGCTTTTAAAGTCTAATCTGAGATTCTTTATGAAAACTTCCAGAGAGAATTTAAATAATGCCTTCAGTAATCTCAATATCTTAATCTTATTACCTTACAGAATCTTTGAGATTTTGTGATCATGAGTGAGAGGTTGGTCAAGGAAAATTATGAGACGGAAAGAGGCATAAAACATCACTGGAAGTCACACCCAGAGAGATGTTCCAGATTACACCTTTCATTGTATTTGAGTCATTTTACAATTTAGTAAATTGTAGAAAACAAATGGAAATGCAAATGATTTTTGTCAATGAAAATACAAACTGATTTCACCAAGTGGAATGCAATTGATTGTTGTCCTGTGGATATTGATCAGTTTTATATAAATTTGTAAATTCAGTTAAGCATTTCTCATTGCCTCCCTCTCTCTATACACACACACACACACACACACACACACGTGCATATATATACACATATATATGTGTGTGTTCATACAACTTGTTCTTTAAAATATCTGTTTAACCAGTTATAATTTCTTTCTAATTCCCTCATTAATTAATTAATTAAATAAAATCTTGTAGACATAGTCTTAAAATAATCAAAAAACAGTAACAGAGATCATTTATCCAGATATCTCTTATCTGAAGGCAGGAAGAAATGGGCTATATTCCAGAAGATAAATTAACATGTGTAATCCGTGTAGCAGGAGAAAACAATATCTAGTCAAGAAACTATAAGAAGGGCAGGCACATGAAACAGTATGAGATAAGGTTGGTGTGTGTAGGTAGGATCCTAGCATGTGGGAAACTATGGGCCATATTTAAAAGTTTCATTTTAATTTTAATCTTAAAAGAAATAAGATAAATCCATTTAAATCAATTAAAGTGCCATAAAGTGGACAGGGGTAGTTAAATTTTAGATACTTAGGTTTGATTTCAAAAAGATGGCCTTGTGCACTATGGAGAATGGATAGGAGAGGAGACTGTTCAAGAGGCTGTTTTAGTCTAAGTGAGAAAATTATAATAACTTTAATTATAATTAAAGTTGAGAGGAAGACAAACGGATTGATTTGAGAGATATTTTCTAAAAAAAAAAAAAATTAGCCAAGACATGAAACCATCTAAATATCCAACAACGGATGAATAGATAAAGAAAATGTGGTATGTATATTCGATGACATTATTTATCCAGAAAAAAAAAAAAAAAAAAGGAAATCCTGTCATTTGCAACAACATGGATGGATCAGGATGGCATTATGCTATATGAAATGAGTTAGAGAAAGACAGATACCATATGATCTTACTTATATGTGGAATGTAGAAAAACAAAGAAACAAACAAACAAAAAAACCCTGAACTGAGAGATACAGAGAACAGATTGGTGGTTGCCAGAGACAGGGGTTGGAGGGTGGGCAAAATGAATGAAGGTGGTCAAAACGTACAAACTGCCAAGTATAAAATAAATAAGTCATAAGGATGCATTGTACACCACGGTGATTATAGTTAATAATAATGTATTGCATATTTAAAAGCTGTTAAGAGAATAGATTTTAAAAGCTTTCATCAAAAGTAAAAAAAGTTTAACTATGTAGGGTGATCAATGTTAACTCACTTTATTGTGGTGATCATTTCACAATCTATACAAATATTGAATCATTTTGTTATATACCTGAAACTAACATATCAATTATATCTCAATAAAATAAATTTTAAAAAGTTATCTAACCATTAATTTTTCCAGTTTTTATATTCATATATTTAAATTTGGCTTACAATATAATCTTTGACAAATTAGGAATATTTTATAAATTCAAATATATATAAATATTTGTTTATATATACATATACACACAGATATAGATATACGTTTACTTTTAGATGTGCATTTTATTTGCTTTTAGTTTATTTGATAGAGTAGTGACAAGAAATAAAAAAGAGATGGAAACATTTGACCAAACACCAATTGCCAATGACAGGCAGCATTTGTTAGGGATGGATGTTTTAAGAAAAAATTGAGGCAGAGTTATAAGCTATTGCCATGAACTAGCAAAAAAAAAAAAAAAAATACAGGTTTATCAGAATATGAGAATGATGTGGATTGTTTTATTATTTTTGAATAATTACGCATATGTGCGTACCTGTGTGTGTGTGTGTGTGTGTGTGTGTGTGTGTGTGTGAGAGAGAGAGAGAGAGAGAGAGAGAGAGAGATACAAGGTTGGTGGAGGTGGTATGGTATTGACATCAGTGGGACTTCCAGCCAGTCACAGAAGTATAAAACAGCCTCCCTTTTCATGTAACTTAAAGAGGTGGGGTTGAGAAAGTTGCATTTCTGAGTCATGACAACAGATTACCCATCAGAGGAGCTTGAAAGAGGACTGCAGCTGCTAATTTCACTCACCTCCACCACCACCGATTTGAATCATTACTGAAAATAAAATAATAAATATTCAAGAACTCACAAATGTATTTATTTTAGAAAGAGAAATATTGAGAAATATTTCATCCCTATATGCTGAAAATACTTCATTCCAGTTTCTAATATCTTCATGCAATCAAGTGACTTGGTATGTAGTGTTCTCTAAGTATATCAGCAGAAAAATAAATAAATAAATAAAACCAAATCACAGAGATTAGGGCTAGAAGGACTGCATTTATCTGAATAGGGGGATGGCAAAGTGAGTAAGAAGTGTAATATTTATACTTATCTGCTTCATTTTTGAGTATTTTAAGAATCCTATGTCTATGGAGTTAAGGATGAACCTGCATTTATTTCTCAGAGATTCTAAGCTTTTAAAGTTATCCTTTAAGGACTTTTGTGACATTCTTTTTGTAAAAATGGTATGTTATCATCCCCATATATTGCTTGTAACTTACAAGCAGCAAAGAAGAAAACTTTATAATTGAGAAATCTGGCAGATACTGCCTTAATTAAGTGCTCATTCAATCTGCTCAGTAATGGGACAAACTGACATTTCTCTGCCTGACTGATGGACTGAAAAGGACTTGTCATCTAAGTATTAGTCCTACCAAAAATATTTAACTACAATCTAGTGATGAGGAAACACTCAGACACATCCAAATTGAGAGATATTAGTATTATTAATGTTAAAAATGTTGAGGAATGAATAAATGCAATGTGTGATCTTTGAATGCATCTTGGAATAAAAACAAAACAAAATAAAAATACAAAGAAACAACAAACAGTTACAAAGAACATTATTTTGATTATGGGGGAAAACAGAAAATGAAATGCATATTAGATAACATAATTGAATTGAAGTTAAATTTCTTGAATATTTTAATATATATGATTATGTAGTGTTCTTGTTCATAGAAGATAGATGCTAGGGCATTTTAGGAATGACACAATAGAATAAAAGAGAAATAAATGTGGTAAAATGTTAACAACTAAAGAATTTTGCTAAAGAGTTTACATGTGTTCATTGTACCAGGCTTTCAATTTTCCTGTAGGTTTAAAATTTTTCAAATATTAACTTAGAAAAATAATTAAAAATTTAAAAATCCATTATTTTTAGTGCATAGTTGTTTTTAAATAAAAACTGTTGTTTGGTGATTTTATGTGGTTTTAGGTACGTGGTTTACTCTCAAAACAAAACTGAAAGTTAGAGGTTCCTTTCTTTATAGATGACAAATAGAAGCTCAAAGCAATCAAGAGCTGTAAATCAATTACACATTTCCAGACTCCAGTGCCATTGGTCTGTATGCTTTTCAGTAGAAAGGCAACTGTTTGCAATGATCCTTACAACCACTTTTTCCACCACTCCCAACACCCAGTTTAGAGAAATTCTTATTCAAGAATTACACTTCTGAAACCCAAGAATGACAACCCTCAAAAAAAGAAAATTTGAGTTTATTTCTATGTCTTTTAATCCCTAATTTATTATTTTTACTATTTGGGGGAGAAAAAAAAACAGTATTCCTCAAAGACCTTTGTACATAAAGAATATCTTTCTCTTAACAGCTGCCTCAGTACCTCCCAGAATTCTTAACAACATTTTTCCTTAAGTCCTCAACTTCACACCTTACTGTGAAGAAACTCTTAGTTTCTGCCACAAATTAAAAATCAATTATCGAACATCTGAGATCCTGGAGATTTGAGAATAAGACAGAAGAAAATATAGAACTCAGTAAGAGGAACAGAATTTATCATGAACGAATGAATTTGGTTTCAGATACACCAATTGTAGTGCAACCACGCTACTTAAACTCCTATTGAGTTTATCTATTAACATATCAAGCAACTCTTTTTTCAGTGTAAACTTCATTGTGGACTACCTTATTGATTCATCAAATGCAGCTAACAGCCACTGTAACCTTTTATGTCTAACCTGCAGTTATTATTGTGTTATCCATATAGCCCTTCCCTAAGAGGGGCTATTCCACTGCTTCTAATGTTAGATAGACCCCACCATTGTCTTTCCCAAGGCTTTGCTGTACAGAGTCATTGGCACTGCAGAAATCAGCACTGTGCAGCCCATGGGCAGAATGCCATGGTAATGCTTTATTCTTGCCATTCTATAAATTCTACTATAAATTGAATGTATGTATAATTATCTATTTTTTTTTTTTACTATTTTCATCATGGTACATGTGTGTGTGTGTCTGTGTGTGTCTGTGTGTGTGTGTGTGTGTGTGTGTGTGTGTGTGTGTGTGTGTATGTTTAGAATTTATTTTGGAAGCAGTTTCTGAAATACAAAATAGAACACAAAAAATTTCCCAAATGTCTTCCCTTCCTCCTTGTTTTTGGTAGAGGATTCAGCTTGAACATAACCTAATTTTATAATTTAAGGATATCTAAATGTATCCGTAGGCCAGGTTAAATGGGCTTATTATAAGTCAATTTGGATGGAGTGTTTGGAGTATGGGTATGGCAACAGGGGATGTCGTAAAGGAAAAGAGAGTAGAGGTGGTCCAAAAATAATGGCTTTGTCAACCAAGAGTGAGTTAGAGTAGATATGGCTCATTTCTATTTTCCCTGGCCCACCTCCTGTGAATTCAGGTCTGACGCTTAAGAGATGGGTACAGTAAATGAATAAGACTCATTTCTCTACAATTTCCAAGGACACTAGGAGCACTACGTCACCGCTGATGGAAGTGCTAGTGGCTCAAGCAAGCTTGGCAATGACAAATGTTTGAGATATAGATGATGGCAGTAGTATCACTGCCTGCAGTAGCTCTGTTAGGGATGGCAACGATCTCTTCAGGACTTGGCTAGAGAAACTGCGTGCTATTGGCAAAGGTATCCATGGTTCTGGCCTTAGGAAATAGCAGCCTTCACTTGGCTTCTATGAGCCTAAGCAGCAGTAGTGGAAACCTTTGCAGATATTGGTATGACGCCTTTAGTTGCTGGAAGCATCTCAATGAGCCAGTATAGGAAAAAAGAAAATGATTTACATTCTACATGCTGGCGGAAAGAGCTAGTTTCTAGAGCATATATGAGGTCCCTTTAAAAATAACAATGATTAATTTAGAGACAATTAGAACTTCTAGAGTTCCTATAAAGTAGGTGAGGGAAGGAGAGGTTCAGACCCAGAAAAACTATGATAGGCTCCAACTCTAATCCTATCATTTCCTCAAGTTAGAGTACCTGTAGGTAAAATTGTTAAGCTTGTCTTTTACCAGTGAAGAAAAAAACAATACATATTTTTATAGGCTTGACACCATGGTATCTGGGCTTGTAATTTCTTCTTGACCAATAATTTTAATCACAACTTCCTGTGAAGAAACTCAGAAATGCCACAAAATAAAAACCAATTATCAAACATCTGAGATCCTAGAGATTTTGGGATAAGACAGAAGAAATTATAGAACTCAGTAAGAGGGACAAAATTTATCGTGAATGAATGAATTTGGTTTTAGATACACCAATTGTAGTTCAACCATGCTACTTAATATATTACAGTGATTAGGCAACCGAGGCAGAAACCTATGAAGTGGTAGTTGAAAGGAGTCTTTCTACTGTCTACAGCCAAGAAAAGATGAGTTGTTACTGAAATAATGATGATGTACTGGCTGTTTCATAGATAAGAAAATCCAACAGAAATCATATCAAAGGACCTCCTGATGATGCAATGTAATGGTAGGTATCTACCATAAACCCCGCAAAAGACCACTGGAAACATCTGCTGATGAAACAAAGCTAAGATTTTACTAAGCGAAGCAGTAAGAAAGAATGCTACCATGACACATGGGAAGAGTATCTATATGGTTATTGTGCCTGCTCTAGGTTATTCTAAAGTGGCTGGGCCTGTGTGGGAGGGACAGGGTTTATGGAATAAGAGCTTTGGATCATAGATATTAAGAACTGATGATTAAGCTGTCAATCCTGAAATGTAAGATGCTTAGTTGGTTCACATTATCATCTCCTGGAACAAGTATTACTTGAAACGAGCAGATAACTTTTTAATGCCATAAAATACAAGCAAAAAGGGGACAGATAAATATGTTTAATTTTAAGATTGTTTAAATTGAGGATAGAGACATATATTAGTTTTAATTTTCACAGAAAACACAAGTTTAAATCTTCCAAATATTCAATGCTTTCCTAATGGATATCCATTAGTTGAATCTCCGGCTCCCTGATCTGGAAGTGCAAACTGGCTCATTTTTAATTTGAGAAAATGCCTTATCTAATGGAATATCTGATGTTTTTATATTTCTGAATTTTGGTGACTAAACTTACCTCCTGTTATTCCTAAATATTTAAAAAAATATTAAAAAGTATGGGTCTTGTATGTCTATTTGTATGTATATATGTAGTATGTAGCAGATAAAATGGATATAACATGTATATGTGTTTTAAACCTGCAAATATAACTTGTTTTCTAATAATGAACATATATAGTGAGGCATTGAAAAAATATATATTCCTGTAACTTAATTATTATTCTTAACAATATGTCATGAAATCTTTCACATGTGTGTATCTATCTATATGTGTATAATCCCTAAAAGGGAGGGAAATATTCTTACTGATAAATATATTATGAGGTTTTAAAAAGGTAGCAAATACAAATAACTTAAAATAATGATACACATTATACAAGTGTTTAGTAAATACTTTTACATTGTCATGAATTACCATTGTCTTGTATTTTCTAGAGGAACTTGAGTCAAAATTACAAAAATTCTGTAACTATTTCAACTAGAAACCATATAAATTTATACATTATTAAGATTAGTGAGAATTGACATATTTAATGTATTGAGTTATCCTACCGAAGAATATATTTTCCCCACTTATCTTAATTGTCTTTTACATCTATCTTTAAAGATATTTTGTAATTTTTTTCAATAGAGAATTTGCACATTTCTTTTCATACTTTTATATTCAGCTTTTTTGGCTTTGTTATTTCTTATATATGAACCCCTTTTTTTCTTTTAACATATTTTGTACATTTCTGATGTTTAATAAAGCTACTCATTTAAACGTTGATATTGTGTCAGATATCTTATAGAATTCTCTTATTCATTCTTATAGTTTTCATATTAATTATCTCAGATTATCTAGAAAATCCACTATATCATCAAGAAATAATGATCATTTTATCATCTAGATATCTTAGATTATCTAGAAATTTCACTGTATCACCTAGAAATATTAATATATCTAGAAATAATGGTAGTGCAATTTTTCTTTGATCTTTTCCTGTTCTAATTTTTCTTTTTAATGTTATCATAGAATTGAACTTCTAAGACAGTGCTCCAGATTAGCAGTAACAAGGGACTTATTAACATCTAGATTATTCACTGTCTTTATGTTTTCCCCACAAAGTAAAAACCTCATTAACATATTTTCATTTTCCTTCTCCCTTGCTATCAACCATGTTTAATTCAGTTTTACTTTTAGAAAATTTATTATTTTATCACTGTGTACCAAGAAACTTTAGTCTTGGCTATGTATTTACTTTTTTCTAGTTTTTTTTCATAACCTTTTTTCTTATGTTCTATATATTCTTAAATTATTTTATTATCGTTTTGCTGGAGTACCATCTTCAGAATTTTGTTCAGATACAGTCTTGTGTGGAAAAATTTTCTGAGTATTTACATTTCTGATGTCTGTTTTGATCTGCTATTTAGTGTTAGTTTCACTGTATATGAGATCCTAAGTTTAAAATCATTTTCTCTCAAAGATTTTGAAAATAATTGCTGCTGAGAAGACTGATGCTGTTCTGACTCTCATCCATTTATTAAGATTTAATTTCACTTATGCTATATCCCCTTATAAAATCTAAGAAAATAGGTTCATTTGCATCTTTTGTTGAGGAATTCTTTTTACTTTCCCCTAACCCCCTTTACTTTTCAACTGTAAGCATTAATGGAAGAGCCAAAATTCTTGGAAATATAAGAAAAGTTGGAAGTTACATCTGAGTAGAAGTTAGAGTTCTGGAAGTCAATTGTAAGACAGTTACTGTTAAAGCAATACAAGTGCTGCCTTATTTTGAATGAAGGATTGGGAAGAGCAGAGAGCCAAATGTGGAATCTAGGACCATTCCACAGCTGGGGAGCAAAGAGCTTTTGCGTTGTACCTCTGTAAATAGCTGATGATCTTTCTCTCCTCTATCCTATAGCTATAATGATGTCCAAGTTGCCTGACCAAGTTAAGAATCGTCTGTAATCAGTGGTATATTCTTTGTTTCTCCAGCAGCCCATTTTCACCAAAGTACTTGTTTTATCGGCAGCTCTGGGAAGCAATATAGAAGCTTTCAATCTCAACCTTGATGATTTATTTATGATATAAAGTTTATTTTACTTTGACACTATGAAGGCTTTGTACACCTGGGTGATATAATGGTTTATGTTTTAAATATTTCCCTTGAAATATTAGAGGCATCTGCAAATTCATAGAAATGTATGCAGAAATCTATCTACCTTTGAATTTAAATACTATCAAATATTTTGCATTTTTCCATTCTTATAATTTTTTTTTGCTAAAATTCTAATATATGTTGAATATAGAAACAATGAAAAATAGATGTAAACAAGAAGAAAATCAAAATCACTTGCATTCTATTGTCCAGAAATAAGCACTACAATATTTTGGTGCTTCTTATAGCATGGCCCATGGACAGGACATGTAGCTTCAAAATCATCCGAGATTTGTTAAAACTGCAGAATCTGGGGCTCATCACTGAGTGACAAAATCAGAATCTGCCCTTTAACAATACCCCAAGGTGATTTTTATACACATGGAGTTTTGAGGAGCTGCTATTCAGCCACAACTCCTGTCAGGCTCTCCAGTCCCAAGGTTCTAGCTCTTCCCAAGCCATGGAAACATCAATCCCTCCTTTGTCACTTCCAGCTCAGAAATAGTAATGGTCTCTCACTCTCATTACTCCCTGGGTCCTTGCTTCCCCATTCTTTGTGGAGTCCTTTAACCCTACTCACACCTCCATAAATAACTCCTTCCATAAAGTATCTTTAAAACTCCAGCAGTGATGTCTTTGGTTTCCTTCCAGGAACCTGAATGATCACCTCCTGATGAGTGCGCTTGGTGGTAGAAAGAGCTGGCAGAATGCTTCCTCTATCTTATTCTTTTTGAGGTCTTTAAATTGTGAATTCATAAATTCCACTCATCCATTCTGTCATACTTAGTCTCTCGCATTTGATTTATTCTGAATGAATGCTAATGTAGCTTGGCTATTTTCTCTCTCAATTTTTATCACACCTAAATCACCACAGAATTACTCCCTGTGGATTGAAATTGAGTACATTTTAGATACTACCCTTCAGAGAGAAGTTTCTGGCAGATATACTAGAATTTATCACATGTACTTTTTGTTTTGGTAAAATCTTATTTAATTCTCATAATAAACTCATATTATAAATACTGTTATGGATGAGAGAACTAATAAAGGAGGTTATATAACTTCTCCAAGGTCACACAGTCGGTAGCTGGCAAGGGTTTCTGATTTCAGAGGCTGTTCTCTTAACAGCAATGTATATTGCCTACCTACACATTTTTCTGCTGATTACATCCAGGTAAATATTTGGTGATGAAAGTCGGCTAATTTATAAGTAAAGATGTTATTGGTAATCTTTGAAAACATACTAGATTCCTAATCATTCTAATAATTTGAGATATGATTAAATAGTCAGGCCCTGTCCACCAACGTCATGTGCACAGACAGACATTCATTTTGCTACAGGTTCATTTCCTTTCTTCAATGGACATATACTCTGCTAAGGACAAAAAAAGGCAACCCTGAATAGCCACAAATATGGCTGGAAATCACACCTAATTTGCCTCCAGAAACCCAGTGCTAGGCATGTCTTAAGGATGTGTATTCTAGAATCTCAGAGTAATATCGCAACTCATTCATTCATCCTTGTCTTTCCATCTGTCTGTGGTCTCCTGTTAGAGCACCACCTCTTCTAGGTGCTCACAGGGTCTTTGTATTTTTATATTCCTGTTAGTCTTATATCTCCCATTGTAGGACTAGATTATAGTTTTTATTGTGGTTGGAAGAACACTGTTTACTTAGGATCTGAGAACAGTCAGAATTAGTGCTATTTTCCACGAGCCTGCTGTCATTGATATATCATGTTCAACAATTAACTCTAAGTGCAAGGGACTATAATTAAGTACCATCAGTGACATCACATAAGAAGACGTCCTGATCCACCTCAGTTTAAATCAGAACACTGAACTTTTTCATATTTTGATGTAAAACATTTGAATTCCTTTTGGTTGTCAGACACTGTGCTAAGTGCTTTCACACGGACGTTCACATTTTAAACCTAATCGCAACTTTCGAAGTAGTTATTGTTATTCTTTTCTTTATATAAATGTAGAAATTGAGGTATTCTAATGAAAAAGTACAGAGCCCATCTGAGTAGCAAAGAATTTAAAAGTCAGACAATGCAATGGTGTAGACAAACAAGAACTCTAACATACTTTTATTGAGTATAAATCACAGCCAATATAAAGAACTATTTATTAATAATCAGGAAAGTTTAAGATGTGCCTACCTTATTATAAGTCCACTACTATTAATACATTCAGAGAAACTCCCTGACACCAACTCATGTATGAGGATGTGCAATGCAGCCTCAGCTGTAATCATGGTAAAATGTAAATGACTCCGATGCTCAACACAAGGTAAACACAGTAAGTTACACTTGGATACAGAATACTACAGGTACTGTGTGATTCTATATGTTTAGAGTTTGCCACCTGTAAAACTTAAACATATATTGCTTATTTTTAACTATATAGATACTACAATATTAAAAACATTTGCCTATGGGATGGCATTTATCTCTGAAGAGAGAGGAAGGAGAATGGATACACAAGAGGTACACAAAAGAATTTCATCCTTATTATTAGAGGTGGGTGATGGATACTCATGCGTTCTGTTATTAGTTTATAGTCTCTTCTCTGATTTCAATGCAAAAATGTAGTAGAGAGTACCAAAAGCAAAAAACTATATGATAATGAGATACTATTTAAAAAATACAAGGACACACAAATGAGTACAAGTAAAATCTGGGCAGTCTGAAGACCAATATCAATATCCTCATTGCAATGTGTGACTATAACGTCTTAAGATGTTACTATTAGGGGAAACTGAATAAAGCACAGGCAGGCTATTTCTGTGTAATTTCTTACAAATGCATGGGGATTTACAATTATAAAAACAATTTCAATTAAAAATTAAAATAATAAAAAATAAATTAAAAATACAATGTTCCTTCAACTATACCAATGATGTCATTGGCTTTTATTAAAAATTCAAAAATTAATAAATTCATAGAGATCTAAAAGCTATGCAACAACTGTTAATCACAAAATGTTGCTTTTGCTTTACAAGTTATATTTTTTTCTGATACTGAGTAGCACCTTTGTGCCATGGAGATAGTGGATGTACTAGGCTTGCATATAGGAAACAAAATGGCAAAATGCATAGGAAAATCACAAAGGGAAAATTTATCTGCCTTCTAGGAATTAAAAATGTAAACTTGAACCTTACTTAATTCATTCAATAAATGAAGAAGAATCTATACTGGCTCTCAATTTACATATAAGAATAAACAAACAACCTTTGTCAATAATATTAATAGAGTTTACAGTGAGTCTGCACCAAACAATTTTAATACAAAAGTAGGTAACCAAACAGAATATTTCAAAGATGATTGTATGCCAACTCGTAAAAATCTTTGGAGCCGGTGAAAAACACAGAATCCCAGTTAAGAATCAAAATTTCTGAATTGGAATCTCTTAGGATGGGGCTTAAGAATCCATGTTTATATAAAATTTCTATGTTCTGTTATTGTACAGTGAAATTTCAGAACTACTTATCTGAATATTTGAATTATGTTTGTTGGCTATCACAGTTTATGAAATTAATCCAACTGTAGTCAGAACTTCATACATAGTTAGCTCTTTAAAACTGTAAAATTCATTCTTCTTCAATCTGATAGGTTTGTGTCTAAATGGGCATGGTTAAGTACCTATGTGTAGCCAAGCTTAACCATTAAAACTACTGTGATGTTTAGACTCTATGTGAGCTTAAGAGCAATTCAAGAAACAACAGGACTTGCAAAAAAAATATATATATATGTATATATATATTTGTTTTTCATCTTTGTGGAAGAACAACTTTCATTTCATTTGTATTAGTACAAAATAACTTATTCATGTAAAAATTATGTTATTTATAAGAGTAGAGAAACTCAACATTCTGTCCTTAGCAATTTCTGGCTGATGATAAGATTAAATATTCTTTTAAAATAAATGAATGGAATCCCTGAAGCACAATGTACCATGTAAACAGAGCTTGGAAGATAATTACTAAAGTACCTTTTAACCATGCCTCAAAATAATTAGGTTTTCCTACCGGCAACCATACTAATAATCTGAGGTAGATGTCTAATTTCAACGTCTTTCCACATCCCCAAACTATTTTGAGATCACCTGATTTTAACCCGCATCCAGAGGTGTCTTGCTGGGCTAATGGAGAGTCATGTGGTACACATCAGGGAGTGGTTAAATATGGTTGTTCCTGCTGCTTCTCTCATTGCTCAATTACCTGACTGACTCTTGGAAGTTATAGCTCAGGGAATCCTAGAACTGGGCACACCAGAGCACTTGATCAGGCAAACATGATTTCCCAGACCCAGAAGTCATATTTCAGCTCTACCTCAGACAGAAGACCTCCCAAGCTCCTGAGATGATTTAGCCCAGAGGATTTTAAATAGTTTCGGGAAATGCAAAGCTTCCTGTCAATTTGAATGGTTCCTGTCACTTTTTAGAACACCTGGCACTCAAATATTTAAATTACAATTCTAGTTTTAATTTGAAGAAACCTCACAATAAGTTCTTTCTACCACCATAGTACTTCAGTCTGACTTTTCTTTAATTTCCTAAAAATGTAGATTTGGGAAATGAAATTAGAAATGCAAGGTGAATCTACTGTGAATTTTACTGAAGATTATGCAAATGCAGGAAATTATAATTCTATCAGGATGTCATTACATGTGTCTACTTAGACACACATTTTCTGCTATGTTTAAGTTAAACAAAACACTAAATGACTGTGTAGTATGACATCTCATTAATATGTTTCCATTCACATCTGTGCCTTTAGTATAAAAAAAACGACTGCTTCAATGATAAGAGATTAGGTCCTTTAATTAGAAACAAATGACAAATCACTGTTAACCTCATGCGATGCTTTCTAAAACTTCCATCAAATATTCCTCTTAAAACATTATTAAACACAAGTTCCCCAGATCTACTTCCTAGAAAGTGCCATTTAACAAAACCCAGGCAGGATGTTAATACTGGAGCCGAATTACAGGTTGCCAAAGCATTTCCTGTGAGGGGATTGACAGGGGATCATTTTGTTATGGGGCCACCTCCAGTGTGTTGTGACAACCACTCATTACACCTCTGAGTACAGCACTCAGCTGTAGGTTCTACAAGATGCAAATAGCTCCAAATGGGTTCAATTTAGAGCGAGTGGATAATGTATCATTCACTTCTCTAAGGTAGAAGCTTTTAATTTTCCAAGAACAAGAAGAGAAGAACATTGCGGTTTCTGGAAAAAAAGCTTTAGTTAACCAACTATGCCTGAGAAATGGAGTCACAATAGCAATATCTGTTACATTATAAATAAAATCACTTCACCTGCCTCGTTTCCCCTTGGGCCAAACTAAAATACCAAGTGGTCAAGTGAGCATCACCTTTCAATAAATATAATTATCCACTTAAGAGCTCAATGTCAAAAACTAGTAACCCCTAAGTGATGGTAGGTTTTTCTCTTACAAAAGAAACTGCTTAGAGAGCTACTATAGTTAATTATAATAACATTCAAAAAGTGTTTAAAACATTTTTATATGAAAAAAAAATCATGGAAAGCTTTTCACAGTTGGACTTTAATATTTTAGTGTGCTAGCTTTTATACCCCTCTGTGATTTTACTCCTACTGTTCTATTACTGATTTTAGTAAGTGTTGCTAACAATGGAATGCAGTTAAGTCCCTACTACCAGCAAGTGGAAAAAGTCAATAAGCCCATTTAAGATTCCTGTGTTTAACAAAGCCATAGGAGAAGCCAGAGCGGGTGCTACAAAACAGGCTCTGTGAAAAGATAGTTGTTTTCTGCTATGAGTACATTAATGAGCAGTATGCTCTTTGCTCGAAATCACCAGCATCACTCTTTCAATGATTACTAAAATCCTCTGGATGTTAATGTCTTTTTTTTTTTTTTGAGCACTCTACTAAAAAATTAATTATCTACTAGAAATCCACTAAGGTGGGCCCATATCTAACCTATGTAAAAATAATAATGAATCTGTCTGAAAAGTTTTCAACTGAATAAAACAAAGTTTCTTTAAACCTACTTGGGATTTAGAACACTTATTAAAGTAATGCTTCTTAAAGTTTGCTATTCTTTTTTTTTCCTGAATATTAAACTGTAAAGGTTATTTTTCTAGTGGAAAATTTATATGTATATTTATATTCATATTTAGAAAGAGAGACAGAGAGGGAGGGAGAGCGTGAGGGTGAGAGTGAAGGAGAAAGCAAGAACGAGGGCGAGAAATTTATTTAAAATGTGAATTGGGAAATACTGGTAGGGGAGAGCAAAAGCGATACAGGAAAGAGAAAACAGCCACTAAAGTATGCGTTATGAAGAAAGTTCTTTAACTCTGGGAGTTGGTGTAATGTGCACCTCAGTGTTTCCTATCTGCGGGACAATGGAGACTGGCACTTAGAGACTCACTTTCATCATTCATTAGCTAGCTGTTATTCCTAGGGTGTAACAATTCTGCAAACATTAGATAATTCAATTAAAAGAAAGTCAGGGGACAGGAACTTTTGAAAATATACTTTTGTTCCTTCTTCCTTTAATAATTCTCTTAGTCTGTTTGGACTGCTATAACAAAGTGCTATCAACTAGATGGATTAGAAACAATAGAAATCAATTTCTCACTGTTCCGGAAGTGGGACGTCCAAGATCAAGAAGATTCAGGTAGATTCAATGTCTGGTTAGGACCCAGGTCCTGGTTCATAGACAACAGTCTTCTCACTGTAACCTCACGTAGAAAAAAGGGCAAAGGAGCTCTCTGGGGTCTCTTTTATAAAGGCACTAATCCCATTCAAGTGACTCTACTTTCATGACCTAATCAGATCTCAAAGGCTCCGTATCCTAATACCATCACATTGGAGTTTACGATTTCAACATCAAAAAATGTGAGGTGTCACAAACATTCAGTCTATAACGATAACAGAAAGCATCATTTTTAGTGTTATGTAGCTTTCTTGACAAAAAATATATTTCTCAGGCACCCTTGACCAGTTTTTATCTAAAGAGATATAATCAGACATGTTTGTGCAACTTCTGAGCACTGATATAAAAGGGAAGAGTTTCTCCTTCTTCAATTTGGTCTCCTTTCTACTGGCTGGAATGTGGACCTAAAGGCTGGAGCTCTAGCAGTTATTTTGGACCATGAGGATACAATTTTGTGATAACGAGAATTAAATTCTGGAACATTTACCACCATATTTCTTTTAAATGTGAATAAAAGATACATTTATATCTTATTTAAAAATATTTTGGATTTTCTGTCACATGTAGCTAAACCTAATGTCAACTATTATGGTTACTGTTTATAATAGCTTAAAATCTATGAGGTACCTGGGTAGATGTTTCATAAAAGACATCACATATTTTTACATAGAAAATGATAATAAAAATATTGAAACATATTAAGAAATAAAATGTATCAGATAGAAAGCTCATTATAAAAGTCTATTTTTCATAATTTAACCTGTAGATTATGCACAATTCCAGACAAAATTTAAATTATTTTAACTTGCAGAGGGGTTTGCCTTCTTTCTAAATTTAATATACAAGAGAAACACCCAAGAGTAACGAAGATATTCTTGAAAAGGGAAATTTAACTTATCAGGGTTTGAGAGTTCTACAAAATGATGTTAATTAAGAGAGTTAAATATAAATAAGTGTGTGTGTGTGTGTGTGTATGTATATATATACACATATAGATATATGTTTATATCCACACATAAGTGGCAAAGTTACTATTGCAGATCACTGGTAGAAATGATAGAAAATGAAAATATAGAAATGGATTCCTATCTCATTAAATTCTATTCCAGATGAACCAAAAATGTAAATGAAAAAGAAATGTTTTAATATATTTAGGAGAAAATATAATATAATTATTATCTTGAACAAGACACAAAACACTTTTAAGGACCTATGTGATATTGAGTCCACCCAGATAATCCAGAATAATCTCTCCATCTCAAGGTCCTTAACACATCATAGCTTCAAAGTCCCTTTTACCTACATAAGGTAACATTCTCAAGGAAACAAATGTGATCATGGCAGGGAAGCATTATTCTGAGAACATAGCAACCAATATAAAGCCATCTAATACATGTATAACTGAGGTCTTAGGAGGAGAAATGGCAAACAAAAGATATTTGAAGAAATAATCATTAAACATTTTCCAAATTTGATAAAAACTAGAAATCCACATATCAAAATATCTCATAAAACTCAAGCAGAATAAATAAAAAGAAAACCACCTAAAGGCATATTAAAATGGAATTTGTGAATACCAATGACAAATAGAAAATCTTAAAAGCATACAGAGAAAAATGACAGTTTATGTGCATAGGACAAAAATGAAAAATAACAGCACATTTGTTTTCTGAAACTATATTTGACTAAAGTTAATGGAGTTACACTTTAAATATTGGAGAGAGGAGAGGAATAGACAACTACCCAATTAGAATTCTAAACTTAGCAAATTATTAAAAAATGAAGACAAAATCAAATCTTTTTTTCAAATAATAAAAGCTGAGGAAATTCGACACCAGCTAACTGAACTATGAGAAATTTTAAAGGGAATTCTTTAGGCAAAATAAAATATCAGATGGAAACTCAGATTTACAAAAAGAAGTAACTAGGACTACGTTTGGTAAACAAATATTAACACATGCAAAAATTTTTCTCTCATTTTAATCTCTGTGAAAGATAATCAACTATTTAAATAAAAAATAAAGTGATGTAGTTTGAATTTTATAACATCTAGAGGTAAATTACATGACAAAAAAATGCACAAAGGATAAGCAAAATAAAAGGAAAGTACACTCTTGAAAGTCTTATACTCTTTGTGAGGTGGTATGATAAAGAGTTAAACTAAAAGTTAAGAAATGATCTTGTTAAATCTAAAACTGCAAAAACAATGAAAGGAGGCATACATAATAATCCAATAGTAGAGATAAAATGTAATCATAAAGCATTCAAATAATCCAAAAGAAGGCAAGGGGAAAAGGAAAAGGAAGAAAGAAAATATTGTATAGATAGAAAACAAATAGCAAAATGATAGATTTAAACACGACCATATCAGCAATTGCACTAAATGAAAATGATTTAAATATGTCAAATATAATACATTTTCAGATTGTATAAAGAAGTGAAATTAAGTTATATACAAACTTTATATGAAATGGATACAAAGACATGCTTTAAATGTTAAAACAATACTTGTTAAAAATAACAGGTTAGGAAAAGACATTCCACACACTACAAATCAAAAGAATGCTGGAAAGCCTATAATAATATTAGAAAAGCAAAACAATATTAACAAAAGTAAAGGACTAATTATAATGAAAAGGGGTCAATTCATCAAGCAGACATAATCCCATATGTATATGCACTTAATACAAGAATCAAAAAACATAAAGCAAAAACTGACAGAACTAACAAAATAAATACATTAACAATTATAGTTTGAGATTTTAACACTCCTTTCTCAGTAATTGGTAGAACACTAGTCAAAAATCAAGTAATAATATAGAAAACTTGTTCAATGTATCAACCAATTTGACCTAAGTGACATTTTAGAACACTAGACACACAACAGTAGAATATACATCATTAACAAGTAACCATGGAATATTTACAAAAACAAACCATATTCTAGGCCATAAAGCAAGGCATATAATGTATGCTCCTTGGCCACACAAAAAACAAAGAAACAAAAAATAACAAGATCAATTAAAGAAAGACATCATGACAATCCCCAAGTATATCGCAATTGTATAATACACTTCTAAACAAAACAACAAACAATAGATCAAAGAAGAAATTTTAAAAGGAAATTACTACTTTAAATTAAAGTGAAAATATAATATATCAAGAGGTAGCAGGTTCAATTCAAATAATGTTTGTCAGGGCTGCATTCATTACCACAGACTGGGTGGCTTAAACAACATATTTATTTTCTCACAATCCTGGATGCTAGAAGTCTGAGATAAAGTTGTCAGCACGCTTGCTTTCTTCTGAGGTCTCTCTCCTTGGCTTATGGCTGTCCATCTTCATGTTCACGTGATCTTCCCTTTGTGCATGTCTAAGATTCTGACATAAATTACAATGTATGTTTTTTCCTCAACATCAAGCACTTTTTGGACACCAACTAGTTGCCCTACAATTTAACTCAGTTCTGACACTACCTGGAGATAGTGCCAGATCCCACAAATTAAGGACTCAGTCCAAGAAGACTATCCACCCACTCCCAAGTTCAGACACCAATTGTAAGTCCAGGCTCTCACCTATACTTCTGACAGACTGGCTATAGATTGAAAATTCCAAGAACTCTCTCCCTGAATTTGATTAATTTTCTAGATCAGCTCACAGAACTCCAAGAAACAGTTTACTTACTAGATTACTAGTTATTATAAAGGATATAAATTAGAAACATCTAGATAGGAGACATGCATAGGGTAAGGTATGAGGAAATGGTGCAGAGCTTCTGTGCTCTCTTTGGGTGTGCCACTCTCCCCAAATCTCCATGTGTTCACCAACCAAAATACTCTCCAAACACCATCTTTTGGGCATTTTTATGAAGGCTTCTCTACATGGGTATGATTGATAAAGTCATCAGCCGTTGGTGATTGAACTCAGTCTTCATCCCCTCTCCCCTTGTGGGAGTCAGGGGAGTGGGACTGAAGTTTCAATCCTCTAATCATGTGATTGGCTCTCCTAGACACCTTTTTGCTCTCATCACAGGAAATTACAAGGGTTTTAGGAGCTCTATTCAGGAACAGGGATGAAGACCAAATAAATGTTCTTATTATAAATCATAATCTCACAATGTCTGTGTCTTAATTTCCTTGTCTTATAAAGACACCAGTCAAATTCAGTAATACTAGATTAGGGCCCACCTGTATGATTTCATTTTATCTTAATAACTACTTTAAAGCCTCCTCTCTAAATCTGTTCACATTTTGAAGTCCTCTGAGTTAGGAATTCAACATATGAATTTTGCAGAGACGGTAGTGGAAACACATTTTAGCCCATAATGCAATGCTTATATTAAAAAAGGAGAACTGTCTAAAATCAGTGACTGAGCTTCTCTTAAGAAATTATGAAAAGAAAAGCATATTAGATGTAAAATAAACAGAAGAAATAAAATAAAAAAGGTAATTTTAAAAATTAACACAACTACGAACAGAAAATAGGACAAAACTCAATAAAAGAAAGGCTAAATATGTTAGAAGATCCATGAAATTGATGTTTCTAGCCAGATAGATGAGAGAATGAGAGAGAGAGAGAGAGAGAGAGAGAGAGAGAGAGAGAGAGAGAGAGACAGAGACAGAAACAGAGAGAGAGAATGAGAGAGAGAGAGAGAGAGAACGTAAAATACCAGAAAGGAAAGACAACATTTTATACAGTAAATTTGATAATGATATAGAATGGCAGAAATTATCAAACTTCACTAAAGAAGAAGGACA